>NC_061111.1:116091338-116391338 GCF_002878395.1 Capsicum annuum | reverse complement strand
ATGAGTTGGCTAGGTATGCTACATCTATCTTACTGACCAAATATGAGCAAATTTGGTGTTTAGTTTGGGATAAAGACTTTCTCTCTAAATGGCTATATAGAGTTTGGTTGTTTTAGCTAAGTCTTTCTCTAAGGTTTTTAATCATACTCGAATTATGGGAAAGATGCATAGCAAATCCCAAGGGGTCCATGATAAAAGGCCACTATATCAGGATAGTTTCAATAGAAGTTGAAATGGCTCATAATTCTGAGAAAGTAATTCTCAAGGTAGGTACCCTTTGCACCAGTCTTATCAGCACCAGGATTAGTTTAGTATCCCTATTAATACTGCACTTTAGATTATCGATGGAGCTCAATCTAGCTACAGTGATTATCCTGGATAAAGTAGTGGCCAACCTCCAAAATTTTCATCATTTTGGGTATTTTATCCAAGGTGGATATTTTGGATCAATCAAATCTTTTAAGTTTAGTACAATTCTTGGGTCAAGTTATGATTGTGAGGCCTTTAATATTTTTCTAAAGAGTGTCCTAGGAGTGGGGCAATGGTTCCTACAGCATAGAGTGTTTTATCGATTAGGGAAGTGCCACCTCCAGCTAAAGGTAGTATACAGGGCTGTCTGGGTGGTTCCCAGGGTGCTCATAGAGATCCTTAAGAAGGTCATATGGGAGATCGGTCAGGCATCCATATAGGCGGTGGGCAAGGCTATTTATATATCGTACTTTATAGATTCAAGGTAGAGTCTTCATATGCTATTAATAAAGGTATAATTTTAGTGTGCCATCGGCCAACTTTTTCTATGTTTGATTCAAGATCCACTTATTCTTATGTATTACCTTACTATGCACCACTGTTAGAGTAGTCTTGTGATTCTTTATCTATGTTGTTATGTGTATCTACTTCTGTGGGTGATTCTTTAGTAGTGGATCAAGTTTATAGATCTTGTGTGGTGATTATTTAAGGGTGTGATACTCAGGCTTATCTTATTATGCTAGATATGGTGAATTTTGACGTGATTCTGGGCATAGACTGGTTATCCCCCTATCATGTAGTTTTGGATTGTCTTACCAAGACCGTCACCTTAGCCATGTATGGCATACCCTCAATTATTTGCATGGATATATTAGTTGTAATTTGATGGGGATTATTTCTTTTGCTTGTCTAAGAGACTTATATCAAGAGTCTGTGAGTCTTATCTCACTTATATTCATGATGCTAATATGGAGAGTCCGTCTCTTTGCTCTGTTTCTATACTTTGTGACTTTCCTAATGTTTTTCCTATCAATCTACCTAGTCTTTCTCCTTATCATAATATTAAGTTTATTATTGATCTTAAGTCGAGCATCCGACCTGTATCTATGGTACCTTACAGTATGTCTCCTTCCAAGCTCAAGGAGCTAAATTCTAAGCTCAGGTTCTTTTGGGTAAGGGTTTCATTAGAATGTATGTGTCACTTTATAGTTCTCCTATCTTTTTTGTAAAGAATAAGGATTGTTCCTTGGGTATGTGTATTATCTACCGACATCTTAATAAAGTGACGGTGAAGAATAGGTATCTTACGTCTTATATTGATGATTTATTTGACCAATTTCAGGGAGCAACTCTATTCTCTAAGATTGACTTGAGGTCTGATTACCATCAGCTCTGGATTCGGGTTGAGGATATCCCAAAGACAGGCTTTAAGACTTGCTATGGTAATTATGAATTCCTAGTGATGTCTTTTGGGTTGACCAATGCCCCAGCAAAATGCATGGATTTATTGAACCGCATGTTTAGATCTTTTTTAGATTCCTTCATGATCATGTTCATTGATGACATTCTTGTGTATTCTAGTAGTAAGAAGGAGACTATGCAACATGTGAGATTGTTCTCCAAACTTTGAAAGATCATTGAAGTTTTGCCAAATTCTCAAAGTGTGAGTTCTATATTAAATTGGTGACATTTCTTGGACATATGGTATCTAAGAATGGTATTATAGTGGACCCAGCAAAGATTGAGGCTATTCATGTTTAGACTAGGACTACATACCCATCTAAGGTTCTTATCTTTATTAGTTTAGCTGTTACAATAGATGGTTCATTGATGGTTTTGTTATTATTGCAGCACTGATGACCTGATCAACCTAGAAGAAGGTTCTTTTCTAGTGCTTTGATGTTATGTTGGCTCAAGGGTTTCCTCACCTCGTCTCTTATATTTGCTGTTCCAATTAAGGGAGAGAGATTCACTATATATTATGATGCTTTTAGTTTTTAGTTGGGTTGTGTGTTGATGCAGTAGGGTTATGTTATTACATATGCGTAGAGGCATCTAAAGGCGCATGAGCACGACTAACCCACTCCTAATTTAGAGTTGGCGGTGGTAGTTTTTGTACTTATGATTTTGAGGCTTTATTTATATGGTGTTCATTGGGTGATTTACATGGATCATTATAGTCTTCAGCATCTTATGACCTAGAGAAAGCTAAATTGGGCAGCATAGAAGGATGGAGTTGCTAGGATTATGACATCTCTATTCTATACTATTTAGGCAAGGAAAATATGTTAGCGGATGCCTTAAGCTAGAAGTCGATTAGTATGGGTAGTTTGATTGCTATCGCAGTTTCCCAGAGGAGGTTGGCATGGTACATCAATCCTTGGCTAACTTGATTGTGTGATTTGATATTTTTGACCCCAGGAGGATCTTGTTAGTATTAAGGTGAGATCTACCTTGAGAATATTCAGAGTCATTATTTCGAGAATATGAGACTTTGCATCAGTCATGATTAGGTGTTTTGAGGGTTAGAGACTTCATTTGGTTAAAATTGCATGAGGATAACAGCACTAGATATTTTATTCACCCAAGTATAGCTAAGATGTAAATATATTTGAGGTAGCATTATTGGTGGAGTGGCATGAAGAGAGATGTTGTAGACTATGTAGCTCATTTCCTATGCTGTTAGTAGGTGAAGGCCGAGCATCAGAGGCCTGATGTCCTGATTCAGAGATTGCCCATTCTTGAGTGAAAGTGGGAGTGAAGCACCATGGATTTTGTTAGTGGTTCCTCGCACCTCTCATAGTTCCAATGGTATTTATGTCAATGTAGATCAATTGATCAAATTGCCAAATTTTATTCCTATTTAGATGTCCTTCAGAGCTGAAAGGTTATCCCATGTCTATATTTGTGAGATAGTTTGCCTATATTGGGTGCCTATATTTACTATTTCAGATCGAGGCTTGATATTCACTTTTAGCTTCTAGAGAGCTTTTCAGGAGGAGTTAGGTGCTCAAGTGGATCTTAGCATAGTTTTGATGGACATTTAGAGCAAACTATTCAGGTTCTCGGGGATATGCTCCAAACTTGTGTCATGGACTTTGGAGGTTAGTGGGAGCAGTACTTAGCTTTGGTGGAGTTTATGTATATTAAGAGTTATCTTTCAATAATTAAGATGGCACCATTTGAGGCACTATATTATAAGCATTGTCGATCTCTAATAGGTTATTTCAAGACCTCTAAGGTTAGGGCCTAAGGTAGTTAGGGTGATTCAAGTTAGGTTGACGGCAACTCAGAGTAGGCAGAAGGCTTATGTAGATAGTAGACTTTATGCCTTGAGGTTTGGAGTTAGAGATTGGGTATTCCTTCGAGTATCGCCCATAAAGGTTATGATGAGGTTTAGGAGGAAAACCAAGCTCATCCCCAGATATATTGAATTTTTGACATCCTTCACACTGTTAGAGAGGTAGCTTATGAGTAAGACTTGCCCCAAAAATTTGTTGTTATTCAATCAGTTGTCTATTTTTTCATGTTATAGCGTACGTTCCCGATGAGTCTTATATGATTTGGTGGGACTCTATTCACTTGGATGAGAGATTGATTTTCATAGAGGAACTGATGTTCATATTAGCTAGGGATGTCAAGCGGTTGCACTCTGGAGAGATCCCAGTAGTTAAGTTCCAGTGGAGACACTAACCAACAAAGGAGGATATTTAGGAGATCAAGAGCGATATATAAGCTTAGTATCTTCAACTATTTGAGCCTTCAGGTACATCCTAACCCTTTACTTTTGCGGATGAAAGTTTCTTTAGTAGTGGATACTGTAATGACCCTCCAGTTCATTTCTGTAGTCCCATACATTTTTTATTAGATCTTTCCTATAGCAACCCCAAGTTATTTATGACTAGCTAGAGCTGACAATTAGTTATCAGGCAATCCATTTGGTTTTTAGAGTCGATTCCCTATTTTGAAATCTTCACTCATAAAAATTAGCTATCAAGTGAAAATTTTAGTTTAACGACCTCATATGTTGATTCTGATAGTTCCAACAACCTTGGAACATTGAATTTAGGCAAAGGGTAACTTTGTTTTTGATTTAAGACTCCCAGACTCATTTTGGCCTATTGGTCAAAAGTTAATGAAAATGGACCTTGGGTGTGGGGACTACTTTTATTTGAAATGACCTAGGATAGAAATTTCGACTGCACCATTGATTTTGGCATGTCAAATTTGATAGGGTAGCATAGTTCATTTGTGTTTAAAGGATTCCAAATGAATCATGAGGGGTTAGTGGAGACTTGACATTTCTAAGTCTGAGCTATTGTATCCACTAATGCGGCCCTTGGATCATTTTAGCGAAGGATGCTCAAATGGCCAATCGATCTCTTAAGAGGCCAAGTTTTCCATCTTAGCCACTAAAGTAGAGCCAATCTGCTAAAGCACGTGCCGCTTAAGCAACTATTTATCTTCTTTAGTAGAGGGAGCAGATTCATTGGGTACCGTTTAAGCGATACTTTGCTGCTTTAGTGGTGACTGCTTAAGCGGCCAAGTGGCCGATTAATTGGCTTGTGTAGGTCATTAAATCACTCACTTACCCAATTTTCTCTCATTTTTCTTGCAAGTCATAAAAGTAAAAACACTGGAGAGTGGAGAAAATTTTGAGAGTAACTATTAGGAGATTATAGGAAAATTGTGAGCTCAGATTAATCATTTCTTCATAGAAATTTTGGTAAGCTTATGTTTAATTTATGGTTTAAATTCCCCAATTTTATTATAAATCCTTAGATTCTTATTGAGTAAATTGAGGTATCGTTTGAGCTCAAAATTACCCATTCTTGAAGCTAAATATTCCATGAGATTGTGGGACGTGTTGATGGTTTCAAAAGTGCGATTCCAAAAGTGTGCCCCCACATGGGATTCTTACATGATTTTGGACCCAAAGCATAAAAATTCATTGTGGGTGTCATTGTTCTAATATTGATGAGTAGATTATCATTTTGATAGTGTGGCATCATGTGGCAATTTAGCAGATTTTATTGGACTTTCTTAGGCGTCCAGGTGGGCTAGGCTTACCTTTCTCTTAGATTGAGTTTAATTATAGTATAAATATGATATTATTCTAGTTTTGGGATGGGATTTAGGTTTCGGAGGTATAGTTAGTATGATTGGATCTTTTAGCCGTTTAAGGAATTGTAAGTATGGATAATTGATTTAATCACTCGTTCTTAGGGTAGAATTGATATCCTAGGACTCAAGTGGCTTAAGTTAACATTTATTCGTGAAATTAGGTACTTTAGCCTAGTTTGGGGTAGAATTTTTCTTAGGAAGGATTTTAGGGTTAGAAGTGAGCCCACTGTCCCACCTTAGGCAAAGATCATTATTAGCTCCTTATTATCCAGATTACCATGCTAATAGTGACCGAAGAATATGTTATTTAAGAATAATCAACTCAATAGGCATGTTACATTATCCTAATTAAATTCTTTCACTTAAGTAGATTTTACACATGATGGTTATCTTGGGATGGTATTTGAAAGGTAAAAAGTTTTGGTTCAAGCCTGGAGATTTATTATACTAAGACCGGTTCAATTCTGGCATTATTGATGATACTAGGTGGGTTTTTGGATAGTCTTATGAGCAAGTCAAAATAGCTTTTAAGCTATTTTCAAATTTTAAGTGTGTTTGGCAAGTTTAAAACTTGCTTAAAAATACCAAAACTTGCTTTTTATAAGCCACTTTTTAAAAGCACCTCATTGGATACTTGTTTTTTTTTTACTTATAAGCCATTGTGTTTTGAACCACTAAAAGATATTTTTATCCCTCAAAATTTTTCCTTATTCCAAATTTACCCTTTGTAGCCCTAAAAATAATGCTCTTCTCTTGCAGCACACTTAATATAAAACCTGCCTTTGCTCCTTTATCAAAATTTGTTATGTTATAAACAAGGGGTGTCAAATGGACGGGTCAACATAAGTTAAATTAATAAATAGATTAATTATTATTTGAGCTAAAATTGAGTGAGCTAAAATATATATGTAAGCAAACCCACCTAGTTTTTGCAAAATTCTAGTAATTTTTTTTTATTCTTTCAATGGGTGCCTCACCTTTTGAAAAATATCCTTCTTGCTTGCTTGCCTATAATTCTCTTATGTCAGTGACACTTCATTTTGTTAATTTTCTTCTTCCTAGTAATAAAATAATAAACTTTATATTTTCCAATGAATTGAATCTACCCAATTTGGTCAATAATGAGATATTTTGGTTACAGGAAGATTCGATGGCACGGACGCCCAATACAAATCATCGATTGTCTATCTAAAATATGATATGATGAGATTCTTGATTAGTGAATGATACTTCTATATTTCACGACGTATAATAGTGATAGTCATTACTCAATGAATGAGTAATATATTTTCTAATTAAGAGTCTTTTAATCAAATAAATAGTATTATTTGTGACCAACTATTTATCTATTAATGTAATTATAACGATTAGTAATATATATATTTTTCTTGATGATTTAAACTCTTTTAACAAAATAAAAGGTTTTTTAGCACACAAATTAATAGTCATTCAAGTAATATTTTTAATATATATGTATATATATGAAAATATATATTAATTTTAATTTGAATCATTTTAGAAATAAAAATTAATAATAATCAACTCTATATATTGTTAACAGCTTTAAGAGTATTTCAGACATTTTGATTAAAAAAAAATGCTTAAAAGCACTTGTTTACCAAACAAATCAATTACTTTTTTACAGTTTCAGCACTTTTATCCAAACATTGAACTGCTTATCCTTAAAATAAGTTCAGCACTTTTAAAAAACTTTTTAAAAGCCACTTTTTTTAGCCTATCCAAATGGGCCCTAGTTTTGGTTCATCTATGGAGTTCATATTATTAGTTTCAATTCAAGTCAGGAATTTGAGGTACTAGTTCCTGTTCGAGTCTGACTTTGTTTTATTACTTGTTACTATTTTGTTTACTATATGGAAGGATCCATGGGCAAGATTTTGAGATATGGATAAATTAGCATAATTACGGTAATTACTTCTCCGTGATTGTACTCTTTTGGCTTATAGGGGCCCACATTGAATTATTTACTTTATTGCAACTTTTGGCTTATGGGGACCTGTTATGTAGAGGTTATTATGCATTTCTTAATTATTATCACTCAGGTTATTTACTTTCAATATTTAGAGCACTATTCAAGGTTTGCCCTCTAGTCTTGACTTAGCTTATTTATCTCGCATTTTATTATGTTATATTATGATATAGCTCAGTCGGTCAATGATATCTATTAATTACCCATGGCTTTGGCAATCATACTACACTTCTGTACTTTTTTGCTGCAGATCCAAGTACTAGTCGTTGTTGTTGATGTCGCGATTGCATAGGGCAGAGTTCAAAGATAGGATGAGCTCTCAGAGCCAAAGTTGACCATTTCTCCATCTTTTATTTGATCTTAGCCTTTCTATTCTGAGACTGATGTATATTTTACTTGTATAGTACTCATATGTTTTGGTTGGGTGGCTTTTGTATCGACTATATTAGGTCATGAGATGTTGTTATTCACCTTTATTTCTTTGTCGTGGTGATATTATCACCCTTATGTTTATAACTTGTAATTCTTTTACTTGTCTATTTCTAGCATTTGGGTTATTTTTTACCAACTAGCCCAGTGCTTGTACAAGCTACGGTTAGGCTTGCCTACTAGTGGGATGTAATACCCCAAGTTTTTGGACTCTAAAATTTCTAAAGTGTTAACAATACTGCCATGACTACGACTCGGGTGACAAGTCATTATCACTCATCAAGAGTCGTAGTGTGGGACTCATTATCTAACCAATGAGTTTCCCAAGATTTTTTGCTTTGTTTATGAGTTAATTTCTTGAGTCGTGATGTCAAACAAGAGACGTGATGAGTGACTCCTTATCATAGAAGTGGAGGGAAAGAATTTTGATTACCAAGTCAAGGGTCCAGGCAATGACTCGTGGGTAGAACCATGAGTTGTTACCTGAGTCATGATAACTGGAATCAATTTTCCTACACGTTTTAATTAAGGTTATTTTGGTCTTTTCATGGAACACCCTAGGTTTTGTTCCTTAGAAATTTTCCTGGGTTTTTGGCTTATAGACATCACACGAGTTTGTGTACTAGTCATATAGTAGGGTACGGATAGTATGGTCCAGTCGTATGTTGTCTAGTATTAGGTTGTTGAGTTTCTGGAATGGGTACAACATAGGTGGGTATGAGTTGTATGGTCGATGATGGTTTATCTGGTTGGGTTTTCCTTCACTTAAGTTGAAACTTAGTAACCTAACTTAGATGTGAGTATGAGTGGCTCACCATGGGTTCTGAGATAGGGTACGAGTGGTATAATCCAACTTGTATGTAGGATAGTGTAAACTCCTCATAATTTTTCCTAGGGTAAGGTTTACGGGTACCAATTGTATGATTGGGTATGAGTAGGACTTTGAAGTCGTAGGTTGGTTAGTATGGGGGGATTGAGATTCTGTCGGGGGAGTAGAGTACAGGTGGGGGGTGGTTGATGTTGGGTGTATTTGTAATACATTCTAGTGTTTCTATTCTAGCATATTTAGCCTTGCTGTGAGAGCAATTCGTGTGTTTTATATGTTGATAATCATATAAACAAGCATATAGGTGTTCAAGGACATGATTGTGGTGGTTAAAATTGTTTTCAAACAAGTTTGCATTTAATTGAGTCATTCAGAGTTAAATCGAGAAAACTAGTTTTACTAGCTTGAGCTAGTTGTGTGTCTAGTTGGTTTTGTGGGATTCTATTGTGTTAAAGGAGTTCCCAATCATTTAAATGTGCAATTATGAGTGGAATAACTTGTTGGTAATGTGCAAAGTTAAATTTGATTAAGTCAAGAGTTGGAACATAAAGTTGAAGATAGTGGAAACCAGCCTAGTCTTAACTCTTATTTTGATTAATCGTTATGAATATTGTGTTGTTATTGTCTCTAATTCGTGGTGTGTGATTATGTAGGAGGCTTTGTGAACTGAATATGATGATATATTAATGATATAAAGGCTGAAAATCCATTAGAAATATACCACAAGACAAGGGATGAAAGATTGGACGATAAGGACTTAACCAAAATTATTTATGCAAATTCCAGTGAGCCGGTGTGATTTAGGCACGATGTCGTGGTCTTGTGACGCGATACCAAATTCACCTCAGTGGTTTTGTGATGCATTTAGAAATACCTCGCGTTGGTTAGTTCAGGGGATAAGCCACGCGATGTGTTGGCTATTTCAAACACGGCCAAAAAGTGATCCTTGTCCTACATGGCTTAGGCATCTTATGTTTTGCTATAAATACATGTTTTACACGTTATTTATTCATCTTGGACATCTTTGGGGATATCTTGGACAATTGAGGGGCTTTTGTAACTTCATCTTTTAGGTCTTTCTTACTTTAGTTTATTTCATTCATGTAATATCCGTCCTTTTTCTTAGCTTGAAAATCATCTCAAGTATGTTAGAACTTGCTTTGAAATAAGAATTCACTCTTGTACACATGGTACTTCTATAATTTTCACGTCCTATCACGTGGGAAATTGAATAACCTTTCCATCGATATATAATTCGCCCAAATCTGACACCCGGGCGAAGAGTTAGAGCCTTTTTAGTGAGACAGTGCTTGACCTGAGCCTTCAGCGCGTCACAGAGATAGCTCAAATGGCAATTGTCAAATTCCAGTGTTGCTCCATGATACTAGCGCATCCCACCAAACTTCCTGGTCATATACAACGTGAAAACACGATAGCTTCGTGTCACGCCACCATACAATTTCTCAATTGTCAATTTCCAGTGACACGGTGCGATAACGCCGCGTCATGCCAAGGGCCTAATTTGGGAAATTTTATTGAAAATCAAATTATGTTTCCATGGTTAAAAGAGTCAATTTGACCCCCTCCCCCCCATATAAGCTTCCAAAAATGGGTTTTAGCCCTTATTCATCCAAAATGTTGATGTTTTTCTCAAATACTCTCAATAACTCAAGCTAGGGTTTTCAAAGAAGGCCCAATTTCAAGAAGGTTTCACCATCAATCTTCACAAAATCATGAACTAATGTATGCATAGTGTTTATTCATGGACCCTTTTCATCCATGAAGTCGAAGAATCCTTTTTAACTACAAGTTATGGGTTTTCTTCATATTTTCATGCTTTGTATGTTCTCTTTCATGTTGATAAATGAGGAAATTGATTTCTATGCCATGATTTGATGATATGTGGATTGATTAGTATAGATAAATATTTATGAAATCTCATGACTAAAACCTTTTATGATGGAATTGGAATTGAATCATGATGTTTAATTGTTGTATAATGTGCTTTACATGTACTATGCCTACAATATGTTTGATTAGATGGCTAGAAAAAGGAAAATTGTCTAACTAGCATGATATCATGAAATCCCCATGTATGTACAAGTTTATTCCTATTAAATGTTTGATGAAAGGCTCCTAGTAATGTAGTACGTATTATGATGTTAGTCAAGTCTTCATGTAAATCATGCTTGCCAGTTTCCTTCCATCGAGTTCTGGGGTACTTATACCTGAAATATTAGCTGTGTGCCTAGATCCATGTCATGGTTTTCACGATACCCTCAGTCAAGCTATGAACTCTTAAACTTCAGATAGTCTTATGACTCGGGAAAAAATTTCCATGATCTCAAGACTCAGTCAATTGTCAGATATCAGTAGTATTCCGTCAGCCACGAAAATTTAGTTATGCAGTCCATGCTCAGTTCAATTCAGTAAATCATGTTCAATGTCCATTCAGATGGGAGTAGGAATTAGCACCGAGTGAACCCAAGGATGGGGACTCACCTGTTATACAAGGGTATGATTCCTAGAAGCAATCCTTGCATTCCAGAATTATGTAGCCAGCATAGGTTGATACTTTGTAGCCTGCTGTATGAGGGTGGATGAGGTGGCTTAACCTATTATCTGAAGGTTCCCACCGTTCTCACTTGAGTTACCTGTTATATGATGGTTACTCATATGTTTTCTTACCAGTTGCATGGTATTGACACCCTTCCAATCAGGGCATACATTGAACCCCAACTCAACTATCATAGCACCTTTAGGGCATGTTTATTAGATACTACTTCCCATAGTTTTATGTTACAGAATCAGGATTGTTAAATATAGTTAATCAGTCTTAGTAACAAAACTTAGATAGTTCTTCAGATTTTAGGACTGTCAGATATAGTCAACTCAGATACATTACAGAACTCAGATAGTTCCATCAAATTCAGGACTGTCATCTACAGTAACCCATGTTATCAGCATTATTCAGATATAGTCCATGTTATCAGTCATATAAGTTACTAGTATGTCACGTTATCAGTATACAGACTCAAAAATCATTAAATCACGTTGTCAGTTACAGTTATGTATTTATGCATGTATTCTTACGTTTATATTAAACAGTCAGTTAGCATTACTATTGCATATGAACCATTGCATATAGCCTACCTCACATGTATACTCGGTATATATGTACTGACATATTCTCGCTATGATTCTTTCTTTTTATGTTACACCATAGGTTCAAAGACACGAGTTTCAGATCAGCAATAGATTCCAGATTCAGCAATCAGAGTAGATCCGGGAGCTTCTTTGTCTTTTATTAGTCCTTATATAGTATTTGATTTCGGAATCAGTCCCAAAATTCTAGCAGAGCCATTTTCAGTCTCTACCCCAGTGGGTAAAACCATCATAGCCCGGTGGGAATACAGGAACTGCCCGGTTATGATATTTTAGAAAGTCACTTTAGCAGACTTAATCGAACTAGAGATGACTAATTTTGATGTCATTCTCAGCATGTATTAGCTTCATTCCTACTATGCCACAGTCGACTGCAGAAATAGAATAGTTCAGTTTTAATTCTCAAATAAACCCATCCTTGAGTGGAGGGGTAGTACTTCAGTGTTCAGAGGTCAGTTTGTTCCCTACCTTCGAGAAAGGAAAATGACATCTAAAGGATGTGTTTATCATCTAGTTCATGTTAGAGATTCCAGTTCCGAGGCTCCCAGTCTCGAATCAGTCCAGTAGTGAATGAATATTCAGATATCTTTCCCGAAGATCTTCCAGAAATTCCTCCCAAAAGGGAAATAGACTTTGGTATTGATCTTCTTTGAGATACTCAGCCTATCTATATTCCGCCATAGAGAATGGCACCAGCAGAACTCAAGGAACTAAAAAAATAGTTGATGGGTCTCTTAGATAAGGGATTCATTAGACTCAGTATTTCCTTGTGGGGCGCACCAGTCTTATTCGTTTGTAAGAAAGATGGTTCACTCAGAATGTGTATAGATTACCATAAACCCAATAAGGTTACAGTCAAGAACAAGTATCCTCTTCCCAGAATTGATGACTTATTTGACCAACTTCAGGGTGTCAGTTATTTCTCTAAGATAGACCTCAGATCCGGCTGCTATCATTAGCTGAGAGTTAGAGAATATGACATCCCGAATATAGCTTTCCGTACATGGTATGGTCACTTAAAATTTCTAGACACGTCATTTGGTCTTACCAACGCCCCAGCAGCTTTCATTGACTTGATCAACCATGTGTTCAAGCAGTACTTGGACATGTTTGTCATAGTCTTCATAGATGTATTCTAGTTTATTCCTGCACTGAGCGAGATCATGCAGACCATCTCAGAATAGTACTCCAAACTCTCATAGATCATCTGTTATTTGCCAAATTCAGTAAGTGCAAATTTTGGCTAAGGTCAGTCGCATTCCTTGGTCATATTTTTTCCGATAATGGCATTAGAGTAGATCCTCAAAACACCAAAGCAGTAAGAAACTGGCTTCACCTTATTTCTCCATCAGATATAAGGAGTTTCTTGGGTTTGGCTGACTATTACAGACGGTTTGTTGAGGGATTTTTTTCTATTGCATATCCTATGTCCAGATTGACTCAAAAGAAGGTCAAGTCTCAGTGGTCAGATTCATGTGAGAAAGTTTTTAGGAATTGAAGAGTCGACTCACCTCAGCTCCAGTTCTAGTTCTTCTAGATGGTTCAGATGATTTTGTAGTTTATTATGATGCATCTAGGGTGGGTTTAGGTTATGTCCTTGATACGCCCATATTATAACTCTCGTTAGAAAGTGTAAGCGGTCGTTGTCAAATATAGAACCCAACTGGGTTGGGTGTCGAATCCCACAGGGTATACTATGGTCACTAAGTATTGCGATTATTATTAGACTGTTGATCGAAGGTTCCAAGATAAGGGGGGTTTTGGTTTAAGTGCACAATAATATTATCAGTGTAACGATGAGATAATATGTGTAATGATATTTTGATCACAGAGAATGACAAGTTAGGGTTATGTCCACCTTGTAGCTTCTACTTCTCTATTAACTATGAGTAATATAGATTTTATGCAGGCATGCACTTATAAAGAGACGTATTCTAATTCTGAATCCAAGTGTCTTTCAGCCATCAAGGATTTATTCACCTTAGTCCTTTTGAATCTAAAGTGTACAACAAATTGTACGAACTCTCCAAGAAGTTAATCCTGCTAGGGCATTAACGTGTAAATTAGAGGTTGGAAACCCTAATTTCTCATCACACTCTCTTTTCCAAACAGTAACTTTTCTATCGAACAAGTTATTGCTATAATGGCGCATTCCCTATGTTTACAACCATGAGAATTCAATCAAAATGAAGAGAGTAATGATATAAGTGGCGTGACACATCATAAATTCAAAAACCCATAGCAATAGAGAGTATACTACAAGGTTTCCATAACCCTAACAAACAAGCTTAGCTACTCATGAATAAAACAGAAATCAACATAGAAATATTTATCATACCAAAACTTAGAATGATCTTGGTGATGAAGATGACTAGAATCTGAATAATTGAATAATCCCTAAAATTTCAGCCATAAGGCTTCTAATAACATCCTTCTCTGATAAATTGCTACTGCATCCTTAACTATTTAAAAATATTCAGTTTGCCCGGAAAAAGTTCCCATACAGCACATTCAGTCCAAAAGCTGCTTTCCTTTTTATGTGAAGTTTTCCTTTGCTGTCCACAGGTCCCCAAAGTGCTGAAATCTTCCGCATTAGTACCTGAAAAGCATGCTAATCACATAGGTCAGCTCACTTAACTAAAAATAGACTAAAAGTGCAAGACTTATGTATTTTATTCTCAAAACTTAGCTGAAACATGGGTAAGTTATAGTGCTTAGATGTATAAATACGCCCAACATCACCACCCCACACTTAAAGCTTTGTTTGTCCTCGAACAAAATAGTACATCCATGTGAATACCTAACTAAACTTCACAAGAGCAACACAAGATTTTCAACAAGACATACACGGCAATTATTAACAAAGAGTAGATTTCTTGATCATTACTAGAAACAAATCACCCTCCAACATAGACTCATTAAGTTGATTAATTCTTATACACAAGTTAATCCAAACAAAATCATATAAAACTGCCCAATAATCATCAACCATGTGCGCTCACACAAAATGTTACCCATAATCACTCATAGTCTTGCATTTTTCAGAAATATGGGTATAAGAACTTGCTTGCTCTCACTCTCACAAAGAATTCTTAGATTACAACTGATGACCATATGCTTGCCCTTAGTGTAATGCTCCACTAATATCAGAATGCTAAGGTTAGGATCAAATAGGTCTTTACGGGTTGTAATGTAGGCTAAAGGGACAGGTAGGACTGTTTTGGCTAGAAATGGTGACTATGTTCCCTAAGCGCTTTAATATACTACATTATGCCATTTACACTAACTTTTAACAACCACTCTACCTTTCTTTCATCTACCAACCCCCTTTCACCCATTTTGTTACTCAATCAGAAACATAATGATGGGAATATACAACTCTCTTTTTTTTGTGATTTTTCTCTTCTTTCTTTTTTTTTATTTATTATTTTTTTATCAAGCATCCCTATTATAGCCACCCTCGATCACAATATTTTCATGTACTAATAACTAAACTTTGGAGCATCACTTTCACCATTTTCTTCTTATTTTGCCACACTCTTTACTCAACTTGATTCTACAATTTAAAGCGCTTAGGAGCTTTTGGATCAAATTATGGTCTTTCCAAAAAAATGGATTAGGCTACATATGAGGTTGCCAAAGAAAATAGCTAAAGGCTCAAAGGGTGTTCACTAGGACAATGTACAAAGGTAGGTAAAAAGAAGATAAACAAAATCAGGGCTGCCAAAGAAATGCCTAAATCATTTCCTAAACTCACAATCTTTATTTCGCTTCACACACATACCAGGCAAGTTCTAGCATCAGTCACAACAAAGAATATACAATAACCTTACACACACATGGCACATGGTCAACTTAATTAAGAGAATTATAGATTCTTGACCCAACAGATAAATGAATTAAACCACAAGCAATTATCACAGAATGAGTCACACTTAGAGCCTAAATGTTTCAATAGTAGTGATTCAGCACAAACTCCTATTATAATGTCATGCCATCTATAAGAACAATTTCATGCAAAAATCGTACTAATTACAACTAACTAACTATGACTAAATCAAAAAAACTATAGAATAAATGCAGGCAGGCAATACGCAAAACAGCAGACAAGGCAATCCGCAAACATATACCTACACCCCACACCTATACGAAGCACACTGCCCTCAGTATAAATAAATAAGCAAAAACCTGGTTAGTCAGACTCCTCCTCTATATCCGGGGTCATACCCCCTGCGTTAGAATCATCATCAGAGTCTTCATCATCAGAGTTGTCCTCCACATCAGAGTCTAGCGGTCGGTGATCATCATCTGTCGGCACATCATCATCTAGAGGTTCTTCAAAATTTACCCCCACTCCACACATGGCCCGAGCATGCTCATTAAGCGGGTAGTCATAGTCCAACTGCCGAAGCTCTGCATCAGTCGGCACATGACCCCCATTTATCATAGTAAACCGAGTCATGCCATACAGATGGTGAGAAAAACTCTCATCTCGAGCATGTCTCTCAGCAGTGGTAAGTTTGATGCCTTGACCAGTTTTTGGATCTTTGATTTTTGTGAGATCTACCTTCTTCGGGTTATATGGCAACTTATGGTCTGCTGGCTCCTCCTCAATGAGCTCTTTCCTTAAGATTGCAGTCAATAAATTGCCGAAACTGAAATGGGACCTTTTGTGCACCCTTGCTTTTCGCATCGATATTCGTATAACTGCACCAATGTTGATGGGAACATTTGTCATTAGAGCATACACCAAGCAGACTCGATCACGCGTGACCTTAGTGTATTGTGTCCCAGGAATCAAGCAGGAGTTGACTATTCTTAACCATATGCGAGCTTCTCTATTCAAGCAAGCATATTGGTAAGTATTTGATGACCATTATCTTTGTGACGAGTCCACCGGGTCATGGACCTTGATCCACACAACTTATGTCTGATGGCTCTATAGGGAGGTCTGTTGTAGAGCTCCTTGAGTGGTTATGGATCCACACTTGGAGTTCCCAGGAAAGAGTTGAAGAAATCAGCATTCAATTGTAAGACTTGCCCCCGAATCTTTACTTCATTTCCCGTAGTCCTTGGGGACCAGTTGGCATAAAACTCTCGAGTCAAATCAAGATTACATTCACCCATGTCTCGAAAGATAAAGTCAAGATTTAGTGCCATAATCTTTGCCAAAATGCGAGGGCAGTTCTTTGCTAAACTTTTCTTCTGCATCAAGTCCACATGTACATATTTCTTCACCTTATTGTTTCTATACCATTCCTTCCCTTCCTCCTCCAGAACCCATTTGATCCTAAAAGTGCGTCGAGTCACTTGATGAGAGGAAGAATCATCCTGGTCCTTTCTTGACCATTTTTGACCTTTTTGTGAGGTGGATGCTTTCTCCTTTCCCTGTCGTTCTTTCAGAGCCATGTTACCTGAGATCATAATAGGGTCATGTTAGTCTCATGTCGTAGAATTCACTATAATCGAAAAAGAAAATAGTGATGGAACCACCCCACACTTAATTTGTTTGCACAAACTAATTGAGTGAGTATGTTCGATTACTCAGAATTCATCGACATACATGTAGATGGTATGTGCCAACAATATTATCAGTGCAGTCACACTTTCAACCCTTCACTTTACATAATAATTTCTCAGTTTGGTATAGAGAAGAAGCACACAATGGTCTTGTAACCTTGACTATCATTTCTGACTTTATTTCATTGGGGCAATGCAATCTTTGAACAAGACTACCACATAGAAATCTTATCATGCTATGGCCTAGAAACAGTCACACAATCTTATGCTTGTGGTTAACCAAGATCATTACATCAATGAACGAGTCATTCACATAGTCAAGCTTACAAATCCCAAAATTATGCATTAAGCTTCAATATTTCAACTCCATAATAATAACAAATTATGACAGTGAATACCAATCAATACATGCCGGAGTAAAATCAAGATTACCTACGAGAATCCTTTCACTCAATGAGATGTATTTTTCAAAAATCATAACAAACTAACTATTCTCTTATCACCAAGCACTACTACAAATTCAAGTTAACCATTATAAGCGTAGTACTGAAACAATTACAGAACATGAAAGAACAACTTACTTGGTGATAAACTCGTGATGAATCGGGAAGGTGAGCCTGCAGGATTAGATGAGAAAAGAGAAAAGCTTGGAGAGGGCAAGGGTGCTTGGGCGGTGCTTAGGTTTAAGAAAAATTGAGTGGTGTTCAAGTGTAAAGGATATATTTAAAGAATTAGCCATGGGTCGAGTTTGGTCCATTCACAAACGGGTTAGAAGGCAACATTTACGGTGATAGACGACGCCTATACCTTTGCCTAGGCATAAGTAGGCGGCGCCTAACCTATTGCCTATGTTGGCATAGGCGGCGCCTAGCCTATCGCCTATGTGAGGAAGTGAGCATAGGCAATGGCATAGGCGGCGCCTAACCTATTGCCTATGTTGGTATAGGCGGCGCCTAACCTATTGCCTATGTTGGCATAGGCGGCGCCTAACCTATTGCCTATGTTGGCATAGGCAGCGCCTAGCCCATTGCTTATGTTGGCGTAGGCAATTAGAAAAATGGCGCACTCTTAGTCGAAAAAGTTCCATACCTCAGGGTCACAAAATAAAGTCGCACCGCGAAACTTTTTCTTTGGGTCGAACCTACATAACTTGAGGCGCGACTCTAATACAAATCATACTTGAACTTTACACATTTGACCACTTCCACTTACCTGTATTGTTCCATCATACCTAGACTTAACACCATTGACATGACTCACTTCCAAATCAAAATTGGGTCTAATCTCCTCCTTTGTACTTCCTGCACCTACACTTAATCAAAAACAACAAAAATGATTAGAAGGATGGGTTGCCTCCCACCAAGCGCCTTAGTTTTGGTCGTGGCTCGACTCTTCTTTTTGAATTTTTATTTACCAAAAACAAAATCCTAGTAAAATAATGGGTTGCCTCCCATGTAGCGCTTGATTTATTATCGCGGCACGACATAGTTATCTTGATTACTCAGACTTCATCGAGATATATGGTGGCTATATATTTTATCGAGTCAGTTGGAACGATATATAGCTTCACTCTTTGGCCATTCACCATAAAGACACCACCATCATTTTTTTCTAACTCCACTACTCCAGATGAGTAAACTTGGTTGATTTTGAATGGACCAGACCATTTAGACTTCAACTTACCTGGAAACAGCTTCAGTCTGGAGTTGAAAAGAAGTACCAAATCACCTTTCTGAAAGTTTCGTTGGATAATCCTCTGATCATGGTACTTTTTCATCCTTTCCTTGTAAAGATCTGCTATTTTATATGCATTTAGATAGAATTCATCCATCTCCTTCAGCTGTCCCAATCTCATAGCTATAGCATCATCTCAGTTCAGGTTAAGCTGCTTCAGTGCCCACATTGCTTTATGTTCTAACTCAATTGGCAAGTGACAAGCCTTTCCATAAACTAGTTGGTATGGTGACATGCCAACTGGTGTCTTAAACGCGGTCTTATATGCCCATAAGGCATCGTCCAGTTTTCTGGACCAATCTTTCCTGCTGGCATTCACAGTCTTAGCAAGGATCAGCTTGATTTCCTGATTTGAAACCTCCACCTGCCCACTAGTTTGTGGGTGGTACGGTGTAGCTACCTTATGTTGCTTAACCCCATACTTTACCAATATGGCTCTGAACAGGTTGTTGCAGAAATGTGATCTTCCATCGCTTATGATGGTACGAGGTACCCCAAAACGAGAGAAGATATTTCTCTTTAAGAATGCCACAACACTCTTACCTTCATTATCTGCTAGCGTGACTGCTTCGACCCATTTGGATATATAATCCACAGCAACTAAGATATATTTAATCCTAAATGAGCTCACAAATGGGCCCATGAAATCAATGCCCCAGACATCGAATAACTCTACTTCAAGCATTTTGGACATGGGCATATCATGGTGCTTTGAAATAGAACCTTGCCGCTGACACTGATCATATCTTTTTACAAAATTATAGGCATCCTTGAATAATGAAGGTCAATAGTAGCCACTTTGCAGTACTTTCTTGGCAGTCCGATCACCTGCATGGTGACCTCCAACTTGGGAAGCATGGCTTACTTCCAGTATGCTAGGCACCTCTACATCTGGGATGCACCGCCTAATAATACCATCAGCACATCGTTGAAAAAGATAAGGCTCATCCCAGAAGTAATTTTTCACATCATGCATGAACTTTTTCTTTTGATGAAAGGAGAGATGCTCAGGAATCACTTTGGTCACCACGTAGTTGGTATAATCTGCATACCATGGTAAGTTTTCCACCATAGTTGCTAGAATCTCTTCGTCGGGGAATGCATCATCAATATCAAGGTCGGTCTACACTGGGTGCTCACTCTCAAGTCTAGATAGATGATCAGCTACTTGGTTTTCACAACCTTTTCTATCCTTTACCTCGAAATCGAATTCTTGAAGCAGTAACACCCACCTAATTAGCCTTGGCTTAGCATCCTTATTTTCCATTAGATATCTTAGAGCCGCATGATCTGTATGAACCACTACCTTGGTTCCCAACAAGTAAGCACGAAACTTTTTGAAAGCATAAACAACTGCTAGAAGCTCTTGTTCAGTGATGGTATAGTTCTTCTGTGCTCCATTTAAGGCCTTGCTCGCGTAGTAGATTGGATGAAAAAGTTTTTCTCTTTTATGACCAAGTACAGCACCCAAGGCTACACTACTTGCATCACACATAACTTTAAAAGGTAAAGACCAATCAGGTGCTACAATAATAGGGGCTTTAACTAGCTTCCCCTTGAGGCATTCAAATGCCTTCAAGCAATCTGCACCAAAGTGAAACTTTGCTTCCTTCTCCAAAAGTTTGCATAATAGGTTTGCAATTTTGGAGAAGTCTTTAATAAACCTCTGATAAAAACCAGCATGACCAAGAAAACTACAAACCCTCTTAACAGAAATTGGAGGTGGTAGTCTCTCGATAACTTCAATCTTGGCTCGATCAACTTCAATTCCCTTTTCAGAGACTTTATGCCCGAGAACAATACCTTTCTTAACCATAAAATGGCACTTCTCCCAATTTAGCACCAGATTAAATTCAACACATCTCTGCAAAGCCATACTCAGATTTGCCAAGCATAATTCAAATGACTCACCTACAACTGAAAAGTCATCCATAAATACCTCCAAGGTGTCTTCAACCATATCAGAGAAAATGGACATCATACACCGCTGAAAAGTGGCAGGTGCATTACATAACCCAAATGGCATTCGTTTGAATGCAAAAGTACCATATGGGCATGTAAAAGTGGTTTTCTCCTGATCTTCAGGAGCAATGCAAATCTGATTATATCTAGAATAACCATCCAAGAAACAGAACCATCCCTTTCCTGCCAATCGATCAAGCATTTGATCCATGAATGGCATTGGGAAGTGGTCCTTTAATGTCCACGAATTTAGCTTCCGATAATCCATGCATACCCTCCACCCTGTGACAGGCCTGAGTGGAATTAGCTCATTCTTCTCATTTGGTACTACTGTCATGCCCCCTTTCTTTGGCACACATTGTACAGGACTCACCCATTTACTGTCTGAGATTGGATACACCACCCCTGTATTTAACTACTTTATGATTTCCTTCTTTACCACCTCTTGCATAGGTGGATTCAAACGATGCTGATGCTCAATAGTAGGTACGCAATGTTCTTCTAGCTGAATCTTGTGCATACATATGCCAGGAGGGATACCAATTATATTAACAATAGTCCAACCAATAGCTCTCTTGTACCTCTTTAGAACAGAGATGAGATCCTCTACTTGATGTTCACTTAAATCAGCAGCAACAATAACCGGTAGTGTATTTCCACTACCCAAGAACGCATACCTTAGCTGACTAGGTAGCTCTTTCAATTCTAGCACCGGTGGCTCTTTAATGGATGGCATCGCCGGTGGTGAGGATCGATTCTTAAGGTCAAGGTCCAGCTTCTTGAGGGAATATGAATACGACCCCATTCCTGTCAAAGCACAGATAGCTTTTTTGTACTCTTCAACATCCTCACGCTCAAAGTTCAAAAGCACAGCAGCCAATGGCTCAACAGTAAGCTGCTTCTCTAAAGATAATTCCTTCTCATCCTCATAATAAACATCAGCTATAGAGAACACATTCATATCCTTGGGTTGCTTCATTGATTTGCATACATCAAAACGTACCACTTTGTCATTCATCCAAAATAAAAGCTCATTTGCTCGTAAATCAATAAGCACACTTCCTGTTGCGAGAAAAGGTCGACCCAAGATTATGGGCACCTTAAAATCCACCTCGCAATCCAAAATAACAGTCTACAGGAAAAATAAAGGTAGAAACCTTCACTAATACATCATACAAGATACCAACAGGTCGTTTTACCGACCTATCTGCCATTACAAGCCGCATGTTGGTTGGTGTAGGATCGCCCAACCCCAACTGTCTATAGATGGCTAGTGGCATCAAATTAATACTAGCCCCTAGATCACATAAAGCCTTAGCAAAGTCTAAATATCCAACCGTGCAAGGAATAGTGAAAGCACCCGGATCTGCCTTCTTCTGTACCAAAGACCTCGTGGCAATGGCACTGCAATGATGAAAATTATCTGCCAGTTCATAGCTCGCTACCCTTTTCTTTGTCAAAAGGTCCTTCATGAATTTGGAATACCCTGGCATTTACTCCAGTGCCTCCACTAAAGGCACATTTATAGTCAGCTGCTTCAGCATGGTCATGAATTTACTGAACCTGGTGTCATCATCCTTCTTTTTCAGTCTCTGAGGAAAAGGTGGTGGTGGATTTAGAAGAGTTTTCTCCACCACTTTCTTTTTATTGTGCTTCCCATTATCAAGCTTTTTAGACTACTAATATCTAGGTGTAGTATCGTGAATGATCTCATCCTAATTTTCAATTTCTACAGAATCATCATAATCTGCTTCAATAATATTCTCTTCTATATTATCAACCACAGGCTTGCCCTTGGATGGATTTTCCAACACCTTACCACTCCTGGTTGTAATAGCCAAACATGATCCATCATTCCTTAGATTTGGACAGTGTCACTCGGTAAAGTGTCAGCTTTTCTTTAATTGAATACCATTGATAGTTGACTCATTTGTTGTTCCAGCTATTTTATTGAAGTGGAATACGAGTCAACTAATTGATTTATTGAGGACAAATCATTTTTTACCTCAGTTACTCCCGTGTTGGTTGCCTCCACTCCTTTCAACAACTTAGCCATCATGTCCTCCATGGACATCTTTCCAGAGCTAGTTGCAGCAGCTTCATGATTTCCAGGAGGGACATACAAACCGCTCCTATCATTCTTATTCTTCCAATTCCCTTGGTCTCGGTCCTTGTATCCGGATTTTTCATAATAGTTCTGACCTTGGTTTCCTTGGACATTGCCTCGAAAACCCCCCTGATTATTCAAGTAATTTTCTTCCTCCTTAGAATTGGAGTCATCTCTTCCCTATGATACAACCGCCTTGACCTTTTCTGTCTTCCCTGATAATAAATGCTTGGTAAAAAGGTCCATCTGCATTTTCATGTGAGCCATATCCTGGTCACGTTCCTCTTCTCTTCGTCTTTGTTCTGCCGTCATGGCAATAGATACAATAGAGCTTTCTACCTTAGAATCCTTGGTATGCCAAGCTCTACTCTGCTTTGTCATACGATCAAGCATATCACATGCCTCAATAAAAGTAAGGTCCATGAATGATCCACCCACAGCATTATCTACCACTGGCTTAGTCACTGAGTTCAAAGCCCTATATAATATTTCCATCAAGTGGACATTGGTCATCTGATGATTTGGGCACCGCATAAGCTTCTTCTTGAACTTCTCCCATGTCTCGTGGAGAGCTTCAGTTGGAAGCTGTCTGAAATTGCTTATCTCATCTCTTAATTATGCTCTCTTGGATGGCGGAAAGAATCTTTCTTGGAAAGCTTCTTTCAGTTGCCTCCAATTAGTAATAGAGTCAGGAGTTAGCCCATTTAACCATAGAGTTGCCTCTCCAGATAGATACAATGGAAATAAGAGCAGCCGGATCACATTCTGTCCAACCCCTGGATTGTCAAACGATTTACATGTTGAGATAAAATTAATCAGATGCATGTTTGGGTCATCGCCTGCAAGTCCACCAAATAACCCTTTGAGTTGAAATAGCTTGATCATGGTGCTAGTGATATTGAACTTGGCTCCGAGTGCCAAAGGCGAAGGAATAATCGCCCCTGTGGCACCAGCCCCATCCAAGTCGTCATCATCATTATCAAACGCAACCTGCACAGCTCGGTGTTCAGGTCTCATTCTATCTTGACGATCTCTGTTGACATTCATGTTCACTGGTGCAACCACATTATTTGCATGCCTTGGATTTAATAACTCATCATCACCCAGGTCCTCATCCTCAAGATTTGGGACACAACCTGGGTTATCAGCATTCTGTTGATGTACTTGCGCAGCTGCCAATGCAGCTAATCTAGCCTGCTCCTGTTGATTGGCCATCCTTTCAATGTCTCGTTGTGCATCCATTCTGCCAATGAGCTGTGGTTCAGGATTTATAGGTAATAATGGCTGACCAGATCTTTGTGTATTTGGCATGCACTCCACCAAACCTGAACAAAACAAAAATTAAAATTTGAGAATCTTTGACCAAAGGGTCTATTAACTATCACAAACGTAGTTGACAACCGTATTCCCCGACAACGGCGCCAAAATTTGATACGCCCAAATTACAACTCTCATTCAAAAGTGTAAACGATCGCTATCAAATATAGAACCTAACTGGGTTGGGTGTCGAATCCCACAGGGTATACTATGGTCACTAAGTATTGCGATTATTATTAGACTGTTGATCGAAGGTTCCAATATAAGGGGGGTTTTGGTTTAAGTGCACAATAATATTATCAGTGTAACGATGAGATAATATGTGTAATGATATTTTGATCACAGAGAATGACAAGTTAGGGTTATGTCCACCTTGTAGCTTCTACTTCTCTATTAACTATAAGTAATACAGATTTTATGCATGCATGCACTTATAGAGAGACGTATTCTAATTCTAAATCCAAATGTCTTTCATCCATCAAGCATTTATTCACCTTAGTTCTTTCGAATCTAAAGTGTACAACAAATTGTACGAACTCTCCAAGAAATTAATCCTGCTAGGGCATTAACGTGTAAATTAGAGGTTGGAAACTCTAATTTCTCATCACACTCTCTTTTCCAAACAGTAACTTTTCTATCGAACAAGTTATTGCTATAATGGCGCATTCCCTATGTTTACAACCATGAGAATTCAATCAAAATGAAGAGAGTAATGATATAAGTGGCGTGACACATCATAAATTCAAAAACCCATAGCAATAGAGAGTATACTACAAGGTTTCCATAACCCTAACAAACAAGCTTAGCTACTCATGAATAAAACAGAAATCAACATAGAAATATTCATCATACCAAAACTTAGAATGATCTTGGTGATGAAGATGACTAGCGAAATTAAGAGAGAAACACGTTTCTCTCTCTTTGTGCTCAAGCTAAGCCGTCCGTTCTTCTTTTCCAAACTAATACAGAATCTGAATAATTGAATAATCCCTAAAAATTCAGCCATAAGGCTTTTAATAACATCCTTCTCTAATAAATTTCTACTGCATCCTTAACTATTTAAAAATATTCAGTTTTCTCGGGAAAAAGTTCCCATACAGCACATTCAGTCCAAAAGCTGTTTTCCTTTTTATGTGAAGTTTTCCTTTGTTGTCCACAGGTCCCCAAAGTGCTGAAATCTTCCGCATTAGTACCTGAAAAGCATGCTAATCACATAGGTCAACTCACTTAACTAAAAATAGACTAAAAGTGCAAGACTTATGTATTTTATTCTCTAAACTTAGCTGAAACATGGGTAAGTTATGGTGCTTAGACGTATAAATACGCCCAACATCAGTCCTTATGTAGCATGGTAAGGTCATAGCCTACGCCTCCAGATAGTTAAACCCCATGAGAAGAATTATCCTACTCATGATCTTAAATTAGCATTCGTAGTATTTCATTGAAGATTTGGAGGCATTATTTATACGGTGTTCATGTAGACGTCTTCACAGATCATAAGAACCTTTAGTATGTTTTTTCTCAAAAAGATCTCAATCTTCATCAGAGAACGTGGTTAGAGCTCTTAAAAGATTATGACATGAGTGTTCTCTATCATCCGGTCAAGGACAATTTAGTGGCCGACACTCTCAATAGACTATCCATGGGTAGTATTTCTCATGTTTATGATAGTAAGAAGAAGTTAGTCCAGGAAGTCCACTAGCTTTCCAGCCTAGCCGTTTGCTTAGTCGACTCTTCAGAGAGCGATGTATATGTTCAAAGTAGTTCAGAATCATCTCTAGTTTCTGAGGTGAAATAAAAGCAACATAAGGATCCTAGACATATCAAGCTAAAAGATTTAGTTCAAAATTAGAAAATAGAGGTTTTCTCCCAAGGGGGAGATAGTGTTCTTCATTGTCAGGGTCGTCTCTTTGTTCCAGACATAGATGAATTAAGGCAGCGAATTCTTGCAGAAGTGCATGGTGCACGTTACTTTATTCATCTAAGAGGCACTAAGATGTTCCACGATTTGCGGGAAATCTATTAGTGGAATGGGATGAAAAGAGATATTGCAGAATTTGTGGCTAACTGCTCTACATGTCAGTAAGTTAAGATAGAGCATCAGAATACAAGTAGTCCTATGTAGGAGTATAGTATTCCTAATTGGAAGTGGAAGTTGTGAACATGGACTTCATGTTGGGTTTGTCTTGAACTCGTCGTCAGCATGATTCTGTCTGGGTCATTGTAGGCAAAATGACCAAATTAGCTCTTTTCCTTGTAGTTCATATCTTTTATTCAGCCAAGGATTACACCAATCTCTACATTAAGGAGCTGGTCAGATTGCACGGTGTTCCGTTAACTATTATCTTAGATGGAGGTACCCAGTTCACCTCTCATTTTTGGAAAGTATTCCAAAATTGTCTTGGTACCCAAGTTTATCTCAGTACAGGCTTTCATCCTCAGACAGATGGTCAAGCAGAAAGGATCATTCAGACTTTGGAAGATATGCTACGGGCGTCTGTAATTGATTTCAAGGGTAGCTGGGACGACCATTTGCCTCTGATTGAATTTTCATACAACAATAGTTATTATTCAAGTATTCAGATGGCTCCATTCGAAGCTCTCTATGGTAGGAGATGTAGATCTCCAATCGGTTGGTTCAAACTTAGTGAGGCTTCGACATAGTTCCTATCTTAGTATTCGACGCCTTAGAGAAAGTTTATTTAATTAGAGAAAGACTCTGGGCTGCTCAAAGCTGACAGAAGTCTTATGCAGATATTCGTAGAAAGGATCTCAAGTTCGAGATTGGTGACTATGTCTACCTCAAGATCTCTCTTATGAAGGGAGTAAAGAGATTTGGCAAAAAGGGAAAGCTCAGTCCCTGATATGTTGGTGCCTTCAAGATTCTCAGTCGATTTGGCAAGGTAGCTTATGAGCTCGAATTGCCTTCAGATATAGCCTCAGTTCATCCAGTCTTCCATGTCTCTCTGCTCAAAAAGTGTATAGGTGACCCATCAGTCATAGTCCCTATTCAGAGCATTGATGTTCAGAATAGCCTCTCTTATGAAGAGATTCCAGTTGAAATCTTAGACTATCAGACTTGTAGCTTAAGGAACAAAGAACTCCCTCTAGTTAAAGTTCTTTGGAAAAATCAATCCGACGAGGGAGCTACTTGCGAAACAGAAACAAATATGCGTACCAAGTATCTTCACCTCTTCCTCGCCAACTCAGATCAAGATCAAGGTAATAGTTCTACTTAAGCTTACTAAGTTTCATGATTAGTGTACATCACTAACTTAGTATTCAGCCTCATGTTCATGTTCGCATGATAAACTTGGTATCAAGTACCACCACATATTCAGTCATACATTCATGTATCAGATCAGTTATATAGTTGTGCATCAGACATTCATTCTCATTGTGAGAAAACTTAGTTCTTCAAAACTTTTAGTTATGCATTTATGAATCAGTTACGCTGCATCAGATATATACATGTTCAGTATGTTATATTCAGCTTATCAGTCACGTCCGTCATGAGATCATGTTACAGTTATTTATGTTTAGTTCATGTTCAGTTTATTATTTCCCCTCTCAATCAGTCCCATTCGAGGATGAATGTTCTCAAGGGGGAGATATTGTAATATCCGTGCTTTTTCTTAGCTTGAAAATCATCCCAAGGATGTTAAAAGTTTCTTTGAAATAAGAATTTATTTTTATAGATGTGGTACTTCCATAATTTTCACTTCCTATTATGTGGGGAATTGAATAAGCTTTCCATCGATATATAATTCGCCCAAATCTGCCACCAGTTTAAAGAGTTAGAGCCTTTTTTGTGAGACAGTGTTTGACCTGAGCCTTCAGTGCATCGCGGAGATAGCTCAAATGGCAATTGTCAAATTCCAGTATTTCTCCATGATACTGGCATGTCACGCCAAACTACCAGGTCATATACAAGATGGAAATGAGATATCTCCATATCGCGCCACCATGCAAATTCCCAATTGTCAATTTCCAGTGACACGACGCGATAACGCCGTATCGCGCCAAGGGCCCAATTTGAGAAATTTTACTGAAAATTAAATTACGTGTCCAAGGTTAAAAGGGTCAATTTGGCCCCTTATATAAACATTCAAAAAACAGGATTTAGCCCTTATTCATCCAAAATATTGATGTTTTTCTCAAATACTCTCAAGAACTCAAGCTAGGGTTTTCATAGAAGGCCTAATTTCAATAAGAGTTCAACATCAATCTTCACGAAATCACAAACTAAGGTATGCATATTGTTCATTCATGGACTCCTTTCATCCATGAAGTTCAAGAATCCTTTTTAACTACAAGTTATGGGTTTTCTTCATGTTTTCATGCTTTGTATGTTCTTTTTCATGTTGATAAATAAGGAAATTGATTTATATTCAATGATCTGATGATAAATTCCATGTGGGTTGATTAGTACATATAAAGATTTACAAAATCTCATGACTAAAACCTTGTATGATGGAATTGGAATTAAAGCATGATATTTAATTGTTGTATAATGTGCTTTACATGTACTATGCCTACAATATGTTTGATTAAATGCCAAGATGAAGGAAAATTATCTAACTAGCATGATATCATGAAATCTACATGTATGTTCAAGTTTATGCCTATTACAAGTTTGATGAAAGGATCCTATGAATGTAGTATGTATTATGATATTAGTCAAGTCTTCAAGTAAATCATGCTATGTCAGTTTCCTTCTATCGAGTCCTCGAGGTACTTGTACGCAAAATATTACCTTTGTGCGTAGATCTATGTCATCTTTTTCATGATACTCTCAGTCAAGCTATAAACTCTTAGACTCTTGATAGTCTTATGACTCAAGAAAAAATATCCATGATCTCATGACTCAGTCAGTTGTCAGATATCAGTAGAATTCCATCAGCTATAAAAATTCAGTAACACAGTCCATATTCAGTTCAGTTTAGTAAATCATGTTCAGTGTCTATTCAGATGGGAGTAGGAATTAACACCGAGTGAACCCAAGGATAGGGACTCACCTGTTATACAAGGGTATGGTTCCTAGAAGCGATCCTTGCATTCTAGAACTATGTAGCCAGCGTAGGTTAATACATCATAGCCTGATATGTGAGGGTAGATGAGGTGGCTTAACCTATTATGTGAGGGTTCCCACCGTTCGCACTAGATTTACCTGTTATATGAGGGTTACTCATATGTTGTCCTTACCAGTTGTGCGGTATTGACACCCTTCTAATCAGGGCGTAGATTGGACCCCAGCTCAGCTATCATAGCACCTTTAGGGCATATTGGTTAGATACTACTTCCCATATTTTCATGTTATAGAATCAGGACTGTCAGATACAGTCAATCAGTCTCTGTAATAAAACTCAAATAGTTCTTCATATTTCAGGACTGTCAGATACAATCAACTCAGATACAGTACGGAACTCAATAGTTCTATCAGATTCAGGATTGTCAGCTACAGTCACCCATGTTATCAGCATTACTCTAATATATTCCTTTATGTTATCATTCATATCAGTTACTAGTATGTCACGTTATCAGTATATAGACTCAAAAATCATGAAATCACGTTCGTCATAGTCTTTATAGATGATATTCTAGTCTATTCCCGCACTAAGCGAGATCATGTAGACCATCTCATAATAGTACTCCAGACTCTCAAAGATCATCAATTATTCGCCAAATTTAGTAAGTGCAAATTTTGGCTAAGGTCAGTAGCATTCCTTGGTCATATTTTTTTTGGTGATGGCATTAGAGTAGATCCTCAAAAGACCAAAGCAGTAAAAAACTAACCTCACCCTATTTCTCCATCAGATATCAGGAGTCTCTTAGGTTTGGCTAGCTATTATAGATGGTTTGTTGAGGGATTTTCCTCTATTGCATCTCCTATGTCCAAATTGACTCAGAATAAGGTCAAGTTTCAGTGTTCAGATTCATACGAGAAGATTTTTCAAGAATTGATGACTCGACTCACCTCAGCTCCAGTTCGAGCTCTTCCTAATGGTTCAGATAGTTTTGTAGTTGCTTGTGATGCATTTAGAGTGAGTTTAGGTTATGCCCTCATGCATCATGGAAAGGTCATAGCCTACGCCTCTAGATAGCTTAAACCCCATGAGAAGAATTATCCTACTCATGATCTTGATTAAGCAGTCGTAGTATTTGCCTTGAAGATTTGGAGGTATTATTTTTACGGTGTTCATGTAGATGTCTTCACAGATCATAAGAGCCTTCAGTATGTCTTTTCTCAAAAAGATCTCAATCTTCGTCAGAGAAGGTGGTTAGAGCTCTTAAAAGATTATGACATGAGTGTCCTCTATAATCCAGAAAATGCCAACATAGTGGTCGATGCTCTCAGTGGACTGTCTATGGATAGTATTTCTCATATTGATGATAGTAAGAAGAAGTTAGTCGAGGAAGTCCACCAGCTATCCAGACGAGGCGTTCTCTTAGTTGACTCTTTAGAAAGCAGTGTATGTGTTTAGAGTAGTTCAAAATCATCTCTAGTTTTCGAGGTTAAAGAAAATCAAGATAAGGATCCTAACCTTGTCAAGCTAAAAGAGTTAGTTAAGAATCAGAAACTAGAGGTTTTCTCCCAAGAGGGAGATGGTTTTCTTCGTTGTCAGGGTCGACTTTGTGTTCCAGACATAGATGACTTAAGGAAGTAAATTCTTGCAAAAGTGCAAGGTGTGTATTACTCTATTCATCCAGGGTCCACTAATATGTACCATAATTTATGGGAAATCTATTAGTTGAGTAGGATGAAAAGAGATGTTCCAGATTTTATGGCTAAGTGGTCTATATGTCAACAATTTAAGATAGAGCATCATAAGCTTAGTGGTCCTATGCAGGCATTCAGTATTTCTACTTGGAAGTGGGAAGTTGTGAACATGGACTTCATGACGGGTTTGCCTCAAACTCGTCGTCAGCACGATTCAGTCTGGGTCATTGTAGACAGATTGACCAAATCATCTCTTTTCCTTCTAGTTCATACCTCTTATTCAGTCGAGGATTATGCCAAGCTCTACATTAAGGAGCTGGTTAGATTGTACCCTGTTCCATTGACTATTATCTCAGACAGAGGTAACCTGGTCACCTCTTATTTTTAGAAAGCATTCCAAAAGGGTCTTGGTACCCAAGTTCATCTCCGTACAGCCTTTCATCCTCAGATAGATAGTCATGAAGAAAGGACCATTCAGACTTTGTAAGATATGCTAAGGGAGTATGTAATTGATTTCAAGGGTAGTTGGGATGACCAGTTGCCTTTGATTGAATTTGCATATAACAATAGCTATCATTCCAGTATTCAGATGGCTCCATTCGAAGCTCTCTATAGTAGGATATATAGATCTCCAATTGGTTAGTTCAGCGTTAGTGAGGCCTCAGTCATGGGTCCTAACTTAGTATTCGACGCCTTAGAGAAAGTTTAGTTAATTTAAGAAAGACTAAGGGCTGCTCAAAGCTTATAGAAGTCTTATGCAGATGTTTGTAGAAAGGATCTTAAGTTCGAGATTGTTGATTATGTCTACATCAAGATCTCTCCTATGAAGGGAGTGAAGATATTTGGCAAGAATGGAAAGCTCAGTCCCTGATATTTCGGTCCCTTCAAGATTCTAAGTTGATTTGGCAAGGTAGCTTTTGAGCTCAAATTGCCTTCAGATCTAGCCTCGGTTCATCTAGTCTTACATGTCACTTTTATCAAGATATGTATAGGTGACCCATCTGTCATATTCCCTATTCAGAGCATAGATGTTCAGAACAGCCTCTCTTATGAAGATATTCCAGTTAAAATCTTAGACTATCAGACTCGTAGATTGAGGAACAAAGAAGTCCCTCTAGTTAAAATTCTTTGGCAAAATCAGTCCATTGAGGGAGCTACTTGGGAAATAGAAGCATATATACGTACCAAATATCCTCACCTCTACCCCGCCAACTCATATCAAGCTCAAGGTAACAGTTCTCCTTAGGATTACTCAGTTTTATGATTAGTGTATATCACTAACTGAGTATTCAGTCTCATGTTCATGTTCCCATGATAAACTTGGTATCAAGTACCACCACATATTCAATCATGTATTCATGTATCAAATTAGTTATATAGTTATGCATCAGACATGCATTCTCATTGTAAGAAAACTTAGTTCTTCAGAACTTTTAGTTATGCATTTCTAAATCAGTTATGCATGCATCAGATATGCATGTTCAGTATGTTATGTTCAGCTTTTCAGTCATGTACGTCATGAGATCATGTTCCAGTTATTCATGCTAAGTTCATGTTCAGTTTATTGTTTCCCCTCTTAGTCAGTTTCATTCGAGGACGAATGTTCTCAAGGGGGAGATATTGTAATACCCGAGCTTTTTCTTATCTTAAAAATCATCTCATGGATGTTAGAACTTGCTTTGAAATAAGAATTCAGTTTTATACACGTGGTACTTCCATAATTTTCTCTTCTTATCAAGTGGAAAATTGAATAAGCTTCCCATCGATATATAATTCGCCTGAATCCTACATCAGGCGAAGAGTTAGAGCCTTTTTAGTGTGACAGTGTTTGACCTGAGCCTTTAGCGCGTCGCGGAGATAGCTCAAATGGTAATTGTCAAATTCCAGTGTTACTCGATGATACTGGCATGTCGCACTAAACTACCAGGTCATAGACAATGTGGTAATGCGATAGCTTTGTGTCGGGCCACCTTGCAATTTCTCAATTGTCAATTTCCAGTGACACGACGCGATAACGTCGCGTTGTGCCAAGGGCCCAATTCAAGAAATTTTACTGAAATTAAATTACGTGTCCAGGGTTAAAAGGGTCTATTTTCCTCTTATATAAGAATCCAAAACAAGGGATTTAGCCCTTATTCATCCAAAATATTGATGTTTTTCTCAAATACTCTCAAGAACTAAAGGTAGGGTTTTCATAGAAAACCCAATTTCAAGAACGTTTCACCATCGATCTTCACAAAATCATGAACAAAGGTGTGCATACTGTTCATTCATGGAGTCCTTTTGTCCATGAAGTTCAAGAATCCTTTTTAACTACAAGTTATGGGTTTTCTTCATATTTTCATGCTTTGTATGTTCTCTTTCATGTTGATAAATTAGTAAATTGATTTGTAGTCCATAATTTGATGATAAATTCCATGTGGGTTGATTAGAATATATAAAGATTTACGAAATCTCATGACTAAAACCTTGTATGATGGAATTGTAATTTAAGCATGATGTTTAATTGTTGTATAATATGCTTTACATGTACTATGCCTACAATATGTTTGATTAAATGGCAAGATGAAGGAAAATTATCTAATTAGCGTGATATCATGAAATCCCCATGTATGTACAAATTTATGCCTATTAAATGTTTGATTAAAGGCTCCTATGAATGTACTATGTATTATGATGTTCGTTAAGTCTTCAAGTAAATCATGCTATGACAGTTTCCTTCCATCTAGTCCTGGGGGTACTTTTACCCGAAATATTACCTGTGTGCCTAGATCCATGTCATGGTTTTCACGATACTCTCAGTCAAGCTATGAACTCTTAGAATTCAGATAGTCTTATAACTCGAGAAAAAAATCTCTATGATCTCATGACTCAGTCAGTTGTCAAATATCAGTTGTATTCTGCCAGTCACAGAAATTCAGTAACTCAGTCCATGCTCAGTTCAATTCAATAAATCATGTTCAGTGTCCATTCAGATGGGAGTAGGACTTAGCACCGAGTGAACCCAAGGATGAGGACTCACCTGTTATAAGAGGTTGTGATTCCTAGAAGCAATCCTTGCATTTCAGAACTATGTAGCCAGCATAGGTTGATACATCGTAGCCTGATATATGAGGGTAGATGAGGTGACTTAACCTTTTAGGTGAGGGTTCCTACCATTCTTACTAGTGTTACTTGTTATATGAGGGTTACTCACATATTGTCCTTACTAGCGGAGCAGTATTAAAACCATTCAAAATAGGGAATAGATTTGACCCCAGCTTAGCTATCGTAGCACCTTTGGGGATGTTGGTTAGATATTAATTCCCACAGTTTCATATTACAGAATCAAGACTATCAGATACTGTCAATCAGTCTCAATAATAGAACTCAGATAGTTCTTTAGATTTCAGGACTGTTAGATGCAGTCAACTCAGATACAGTATAGAACTCAAATAGTTCCATCGATATATAATTTGCCTAAATCCACCACTAGGGAGAAGAGTTAGAGCCTTTTTAGTGAGACAGTGTTTGACCTGAGCCTTCAGCGCATCGCGGAGATAGCTCAAATGGCAATTGTCAAATTCCAGTGTTGCTCCACGATACTAGCATGTTGCACCAAACCACCAGGTCATAGACAAGGTGGCAACGCGATATAACCATATCGCGCCACTATATAATTTCCCAAATGTCAATTTCCAGTGACATAGCGTGGTAACTCCGCATCACGCCAAGGGCCCTATTTGAGAAATTTTACTGAAAAATAAATTATGTGTCCAAGGTTAAAAGGGTCAATTTACCCCCTATATAAGATTTCAAAACATGGGATTTAGCCTTTATTCATCCAAAATATTGATGTTTTCTCTCAAATACTCTCAAGAACTCAAGCTAGGGTTTTCATAGAAGGCCTAATTTTAAGAAGGTTTCACCATCAATCTTCATGAAATCATGAACTAAGGTATGCATAGTGTTCATTCATGAACTCCTTTAATCCATGAAGTACAACAATCCTTTTTAAATACAAGTTATGGGTTTTCTTCATGTATTCATGCTTTTTATGTTCTCTTTTTCATGTTGATAATTGAGGAAATTGATTTATATTCAATGATTTGATAATAAATTCCATGTGGCTTGATTAGTATAGATAAAGATTTACAAAATTTCATGACTAAAACCTTGTATGATGGAATTGGAATTAAAGCATGATATTTAATTGTTGTATAATGTGCTTTACTTGTACTCTGCCTACAATATATTTGATTAAATGCCAAGATGAAGGAAAATTATCTAACTAGCATGATATAATGAAGTCCCCATGTATGTACAAGCTTATGCCTATTACATGTTTGATGAAAGGCTCCTATGAATGTAGTATGTATTATGATGTTAGTCAAGTCTTCAAGTAAATCATGCTATGTCAGTTTCATTCCATCGAGTCCTGGGGTACTTGTACCCAAAATATTACCTGTGTGCATAGATCGATGTCATGTTTTTCATGATACTCTCAGTTAAGCTATGAACTCTTAGACTCCAGATAGTCTTATGACTCAGGAAAAAATCTCCAAAAATTTAGTGACTCAGTCCATGCTCAGTTCAATTCAGTAAATCATGTTCAGTGTCCATTCAGATGGGAGAAGGAATTAACACCGAGTGAACCCAAGGATGGGGACTCACCTATTATACGAGGGTGTGATTCCTAGAACCAATCCTTGTATTCCAGAACTATGTAGCCAGCATAGGTTGATACATCGTAGCCTGATATATGAGGGTAGATAAGGTGGCTTAACCTATTATGTGAGGGTTCCCACCGTTCTCACTAGAGTTACCTGTTATATGAGGGTTACTCACATGTTGTCCTTACCAGTTGCGCAGTATTGACACCCTTCCAATCAGGGCATAGATTGGAACCCAGCTCAGCTATCATAGCTCCTTTAGGGCATGTCGGTTAGATACTACTTCCCATATTTTTATGTTACAGAATCAGGACTGTCAGATACAGTCAATCAGTCTCAGTAATTGAACTTAGATAGTTCTTCGGGGTCATAAGAACCTTGTAGTATTCTAGTTTAGCAAATTGGGTCGTTACAAACTTGGTATCAGAGCCTAAGGTTCAATCGAGTCCTAGGAAGTCTAAAAGCCACATCTAGTAGAGTCTTGTACATGGGTGTGTTGCATGCCATATTTATGTGCAAGAGGCTATGAGATGTTTAAGAATATTTTCCCTTTTTTCAGTATTCATGTCATGCCAGTGAGCATAATCACAAGTCAGTTTCTCAGTCTAATCTGCTTTTTCTTTTTATTTCAGAATATGCCTCCTAAGAGAAGAAATCAGTCAACCCCTCAGCCCGAAGAACCTTTGAGAGATCATGTTTCTTATGTGGAGTTCAACACCACATTTACCACTCTTTCTCGATCAATCGCTGCTCATAATGAATGGACAACAGTTGTTTCAGCCAACCCAGTGGCCAACTCAGCTACAGCGAGGATTCAGGACTTCGCCCGAATGAATCCTCCAACCTTCCTCGGGTCTAAGGTAGATGAAGACCCTCAGGAATTCTTAGATCAAGTTTAGAAAATGACAGATTCCATGGGGATGACTACTATTGAGAGTGCTGAGCTAGCTTTATACCAGTTGTAGGATGTGGCTCATACTTGGTTCAAAAGGTTCCCATTTTTGTCCTAACTTATCAGTTCTATACCCCTCTACAGATAGTTCTCCAGTTCCTAAGTTTAGAGAGGGTAACAAAGATAGAGCTCCAGGATCTAAGACCCAAGGCAGTGTTAGTAGTGCTCGAAACTACCCTCTTTGCCAGACTTGCAGTAAAAGCACCATTAAGGTGTGTGTAGAGCAGGTAGTGGCATTTGTTTTAGTTGTGGCAAGCCAGGCCAAAGAGTTAGAGATTGTCCGCAGCCAGGTTCTCAAGGTCAATAGAATCACTTCTCAGCTCAGTCCGAGCGCCTAAATCAGCAGGGTGCTACTTTCAGGGGTCCTAGTGGGCAATGTCCAAATCGTGTCTATGCTATTTAGACTCGATACGATCAGGAAAGTTCTCCTGATATAGTTACTGGTACATTAAAGATCTTTCATGTGCATGTTTATGCTTTGCTAGATCAAGGAGCTTCCTTGTCTTTCGTTACTCCTTATATAGCAATTGATTTCAGAATCAGTCCCAAAATTCTAGCAGATCCCTTTTCAGTCTCTACCCTAGTAGGTAAAACCATCATAGCCGAGCGGGTATATAGGAACAACCCGATTATAATATTTCAGAAAGTCACTTCAGTAGAATTAGTCAAATTAGAGATGACTAATTTTGATGTCATTCTCGACATGGATTGGCTTCATTCCAACTATGCCATAGTCGATTGTAAAAAAAGAATAGTTCTATTTTAGTTCCTGAATGAACCCATCCTTGAGTGTAGGGGTAGTACTTCAGTGTTCAGAGGTCAGCTCGTTCCCTACCTTCGGGTAAGGAAAATAATATCTAAGGGATGTATTTATCATCTATTTCACGTTAGATATTCCAGTATCAAGGCTCCCAGTCTCGAATTAGTCCCAGTAGTGAATGAATATTCAGATGCCTTTCTCAAAGATCTTCTAGGAATTCCTCCCGAAAGGGAAATAGAATTCGGTATTGATCTTCATTCAGACACTCAGCCTATCTCTATTTCCGCTATAAAGAATGGCACCAATAGAACTCAAGTAACTAAAAGAACAGTTGAAAGATCTCTTAGATAAGGGATTCATCAGACCCAGCATTTCCCTGTGGGGTGCACCAGTCTAATTTGTGCGTAAGAGAGACGGGTCACTCAGAATGTATATAGATTACCATCAACTCAATAAGGTTAAGCTCAAGAAAAAGTATCCTCTTCCCAAAATTTATGACATATTTGACCAACTTTAGGGTGCCAGTTATTTCTCTAAGATAGACCTCAGATCCTACTATCATCAGCTCAGAGTTAGAGAATATGACATCCCGAAGACAGCTTTTCATGCACGGTATGGTCACTTCAAATTTCTAGTTATGTCATTTGGTCTTACCAATGCCCCAATAGCTTTCAGGGACTTGATGAACCGTGTGTTCAAGTAGTACTTGGATATGTTCGTCATAGTCTTCATAGATGATATTCTGGTCTATTCCCACACTAAGTGAGATCATGCAGACCATCTCATAATAGTACTCCAGACTCTCAGATCATCAGTTATTCACCAAATTCCATAAGTGCAAATTTTGGATAAGGTCAGTAGCATTCCTTGGTCATACTCAAAAGACTAAAGCAGTAAGAAACTAGCTACGCCCTGTTTCTCCATCAGATATCAGGAGTTTATTGGGCTTGGCTCGCTATTATAGATGGTTTGTTGAGGGATTTTCTTCTATTGCATCTCTTATGTCCAGATTGACTCCGAATAAGGTCAAGTTTCAGTTGTCAGATTCATGCGAGAAGAGTTTTCAGGAATTGAAGACTCAACTCACCTCAGCTCCGGTTTGAGCTCCTCCTGATGGTTCAGATGGTTTTGTAGTTTATTGTGATGCATTTAGAGTGGGTTTAGGTTATGTCCTCATGCATCATGGTAAGGTCATACCCTACGCCTCCAGACAGCTTAAACCCCATGAGAAGAATTATCCTACCCATGATCTTGAATAAGCAGCTGTAGTATTTTCCTTAAAGATTTGGAGGCATTATTTTTACGGTATTCATGTAGACGTCTTCACAGATCATAAGAGCCTTTAGTATGTATTTTCTCAAAAAGATCTCAATCTTCGTCAGAGAAGGTGGTTAGAGCTCTTAAAAGATTATGACATGAGTGTCCTCTATCATTCGGGCAAGGCCAACATAGTGGTCGATGCTCTCAGTAGACTGTCCATGGTTAGTATTTCTCATGTTGATGCTAGTAAGAAAAAGTTAGTCGAGAAAGTCCACCAGCTATCCATACTAGGTGTTCTCTTAGTTGACTCTTCAGAGAGCGGTGTATTTGTTTAGATTTATTCAGAATCATCTCTAGTTTTCGAGGTTAAAGAAAAGCAAGATAAGGATCCTAGCCTATTCAAGATAAAAGAGTCAGTTCAGAATCAGAAAATAGAGGTTTTCTCCCAAGAGGAAGATGGTGTTCTTCGTTGTTAGGGTCGACTCTGTGTTCCAGACATAGATGACTTAAGGAAGCAAATTCTTGCAAAAGCACAAGCTGCGCGTTACTCTATTCATCCAGGGGCCACTAAGATGTACCGCAATTTGTGGGAAATCTATTGGTGTAGTGGGATGAAAAGAGATATTACAGAGTTGGTGGCGAAGTTCTCTATATGTCAGCAATTTAAGATAAGAGCATCATAAGCCTAGTGGTCCTATGCAGGTATTCAGTATTCCTAATTGGAAGTGGGAAGTTGTGAACATGGACTTCATGATAGGTTTGCCTCAAACTCATCGACAGCATGATTTAGTCTACGTCATTGTAGACAGAATGACCAAATCAGCTCTTTCCTTCTAGTTCATACCTCTTATTTAGCCGAGGATTATGCCAAGCTCTACATTAAGGAGCTGGTCAGATTGCACCATGTTCCATTGACTATTATCTCATACAGAGGTACCCAGTTCACCTCTTATTTTTGGAAAGGATTCCAAAAGGGTCTTGGTACCCAAGTTCTTCTCTGTACAACCTTTTATCCTCAAAAAGATGGTCAAGAAGAAAGGACCATTCAGACTTTCGAATATATGCTAAGGGAGTGTGTAATTGATTTGAAGGGTAGTTGGGACGACCAGTTGCCATTGATTGAATTTTTATATAACAATAGCTATCATTCCCGTATCCAGATGGCTCCATTCGAAGCTCTCTATGGTAGGAGATGTAGATATCCAATTGGTTAGTTCAAATTTAGTAAGGCCTCGGTCATGTGTCTTAACTTAGTATTCGACGCCCTAGAGAAAGTTCAGTTAATTTGAGAAATACTAAGGGCTGCTCAAAGTTGAAAGAAGTCTTATGAAGATATTTGTAGAAAGGATCTGGAGTCCGAGTTAGTGATTATTTATACATCAAGATCTCTCCTATGAAGGGAGTGAAGATATTTGGCAAGAAAGGAAAGCTCAGTCCCTGATACTTCGGTCTCTTCCAGATTCTCAATCAATTTGGCAAGGTAGCTTATGAGCTCGAATTTCCTTCAGATCTAGCCTCAGTTCATCTAGTCTTACATGTCAGTTTTCTCACGAAGTGTATAGGTAATCCAACAGTCGTAGTCCTTATTCAGAGCATAGATATTCAGAACAGCCTCTCTTATGAAGATATTCCAGTTGAAATCTTAGACTATCAGACTCGTAGATTGAGAAACAAAGAAGTCCCGTTAAGGGAGCTACATGGGAAACAGAAGCATATATGCGTACCAAGTATCATACCTCTTCCCCGCCAACTCAGATCAAGCTCAAGGTAACAGTTCTCCTTAAGCTTACTCATTTTTATGTTTAGTGTACATCACTTAGTATTCAGTCTCATGTTCATGTTCCCATGATAAACTTTGTATAAAGTACTACCACATATTCAGCCATGCATTCATGTATCAGATTAGTTATATAGTTATGCATCAGATATGCATTCTCATTGTGAGAAAACTTAGTTCTTCAGAACTTTCAATTATGCATTTCTGAATCAGTTATGCATGCATCAGATATGCATGTTCAGTATGTTATGTTCATCTTACCAGTCATGTACGTCATGAGATCATGTTCCAGTTATTTATGTTAAGCTCATGTTCAGTTTATTGTTTCCCCTCTCAGTCAGTCTTATTCGAGGATGAATGTTCTCAAGGCGAAGATATTGTAATACCCGAGCTTTTCTTACCTTGAAAATCATCTCATAGATGTTAGAACTTGCTTTGAAATAAGAATTCAGTTGTATACACATGGTACTTCCATAATTTTCACTTCCTATCATATGGGAAATTGAATAAGCTTTCCATCGATATATAATTCACCCAAATCCTACATCAGGCGAAGAGTTAGAGACTTTTTAGTGAGATAGTGTTTGACCAGAGCCTTCAGCGGGTCACGGAGATAGCTCAAATGGTAATTGTCAAATTCCAGTGTTTCATGGTGATACTAGAGCATCGCACCAAACTATCAGGTCATAGACAATGTGGCAATGCGATAGCTACGCGTTGGGCCACGATGCGATTTCCCAATTGTCAATTTCCAGTGACACAGTACGATAACGTCGCGTCGCGCCAAGGGCCCAATTCGAGAAATTTTACTAAAAATTAAATTATTTGTCCAAGGTTAAAAGGGTCTATTTTCCCCCTATATAAGAATTAAAAATACAAGATTTAACCCTTATTCATCCAAAATATTGATGTCTTTCTCAAATACTCTCAAGAAATCAAGCTAGGGTTTTCATAGAAGGCCCAATTTCAAGAAGGTTTCACCATCAATCTTCACGAAATCATGAACTATGGTATGCATACTGTTGATTCATGGAGTCCTTTCATCCATGAAGTCCACGAATCCTTTTTAACTACAAGTTATGGGTTTTCTTCATATTTTCAAACTTTGTATGTTCTCTGTCATGTTGATAAATTAGGAAATTGATTAGTATTCCATAATTTGATGATAAATTCCATGTTGGTTGATTAGTATAGATAAAGATTTACAAAATTTCATGACTAAAACCTTGTATGATGGAATTGTAATTAAAGCATGATGTTTAATTGTTGTATAATATGCTTTACATGTACTATGCCTACAATATGTTTGATTAAATGCCTCGATGAAGGAAAATTATCTAACTAGCATGATATCATGAAATCACCATGTATGTACAAGTTTATGCCTATTAAATGTTTGACGAAAGGCTTCTATGAATGTAGTATGTATTATGAAGTTAGTTAAGTCTTCAAGTAAATGATGCTATGACAGTTTCCTTCCATCTAGTCCTAGGGGTACTTTTACCCAAAATATTACCTGTGTGCCTAGATCCATGTCATGGTTTTCACGATACTCTCAGTCAAGCTATGAACTCTTAGACTTCAAATAGTCTTATGACTCGAGAAAAAAATCTCCATGATCTCATGACTCAGTTAGTTGTCAGAAATCAGTAGTATTCCATCAGCCATAAAAATTTAGTGACTCAGTCCATGCTCAGTTCAATTCAATAAATCATGTTCAGTGTCCATTCAGATGGGAGAAGGAATTAACACCGAGTGAACTCAAGGATGGGGACTCACCTGTTATACGAGGTTGTAATTCCTAGAAGCAATCTTTGTTATTCGGAACTAGGTAGCCAGCATAGGTTGAGACATCCTAGCCTATTATATGAGGGTGGATAAGGTGGCTTAACCTGTTATGTGAGGGTTCCTACCATTCTCACTAGAGTTACCTGTTATATAAGGGTTACTCATATATTGTCCTTACCAGTGGCGCAGTATTAGCACCATTCCAATCAGGGCATAGATTGGACCCCAGCTCAGCTATCATAGCACCTTTGGGGCATGTCGGTTAGATACTACTTCCCACAGTTTCATGTTACTAAATCAAGACTGTCAGATATTTTCAATCAATTCAATAATAGAACTCAGATAGTTCTTCAGATTTCAGGACTGTCAGATACAGTCAACTCAGATACAGTATGGAACTTAGATAGTTACATCAGATTTAGGAATGTCAGCTATAGTCACCCATGTTATCAGCATTATTCAGATATAGTCCTTCATGTTATCAGTTACGAATATGTCACGTTATCAGTATATAGACTCAGAAATTATGAAATCACATAGTCAGTTACAGTTAAGTATTTATGCATGTATTCTCATGTTCATGTTATACAATCAGTTAGCATTATTCATGCATGTGAACCATTGCATATAGCCTACCTCACATGTATACTCGGTATATATGTACTGACATCTTCGTGCTATGGTGCTTTCTTTTTATGTTATACCATAGGTTCAGAGACACGCATTCCAGATCAGCAGTAGATTCCAGATTCAGCAATTAGAGTAGAAGTGAGTCCTCATCCTTCAAGGAAATAATGATTTTCTAGTATCTCATTGATTAGATTATTAGTTGGAGTTAGTTAGGGACATACCCCATCAACTCCTTATTCAGATTCTTCAGATAGTAGAGGCTTTCAGACTAAATACTGACTAGATACAAATTCTCATATTCTAGACTTCCATTTTATTTTGGGTATTCTATTACTCCACACAGATGTTTTGTTATTCAACTATGTTCATGATTGAAACTTATGGCCTTTCAGTGCGTGTTTTCGCATTATTATGTTATCTTATGCAGTACACAAGTACAAATATCAGTTATGGGTTAGCTTGTGGTCCCTTGGGTCATGAGCACCATGTAGCATTCTGGTTTAGAAAATCAGGTCATTACAATTCATGTCTTCAATTGTTAATTACATTCTTGTGATTATGATTATGACTAAACGTGGCTAAACGCTCACTTTTTGGGGTTAAAGCTAAGAACATGAGTACTATTGTTTTGAATTGATTTCGTTTAACTTGCTTATCATATTTGGTTGCTAGTTTATCCTTATTTTAACTATTTTGATGATTGATCAACTTTAGAATACATATATTGTAAACCTTGTGACTCAGGAGAGGGAATAGGAAGTAGAAGGTGGAGATAAACAAAGTAGGGTTCTTATTTCATTATAAAATAAGTAATTTGATTTAGCATCTAGGATAGGAATATACCTAGAAGCCTTACTTGATTCACATGTAGGATAATAGCTTAAATAACTTAATTGGATTATTACATCCTTGCTCAATGATATAGTTGTAATGTCAAAATTAGGTAAACGGTTAGAGTCCGGGAGTCCATGATCATGCAATTAACCCTAAGAATCAACAACCAAGATAAGCGAGTTAATAAATAAAGTCAATAACATAGTATGATTTTCTGAAGTGCTTTAACCCTAGGCTTTCTCCAATGATTGTCTTAAGACCTTTATTTTATGCATTGTTTATTTTACTTGCAATGTACGATATTCAAAACTCAATTTTGGTTACTCTTGCATCAATTGAATCTAAATTGTGAACTGAAATCAAATAGTTGTTAGAACAAATCCTTTTAGGATTGATATTCGGCTTTCTTGAAGGCCACTATATTACTTGGTAGACCATGTACACTTACATGTGCGCTTGTACGCTGTCAAAGTTTTGGAGCAGTTGCCAGGGACTTATAATTTGACAACTATTTTGTCTTTAGTTTTACTTTTAGATTTCTTTGGTGTTTTTATGCTTGGTCTTGGTTTTGTATTTGGAAGAAATAGGTTTTCAAAGTAGTAAGATGGCAAGATATTAGGAATTGGTTGAACCAAGCTTTGAACCCGAGCAACTCTTCCATCAACAATGGAAAAAAGCAATACTTCTCCCGCAAATTCCGCAAATCCAAGAAGACCAAGAGAATCCTACTAAAATGGCTCAAGAACAGCAATCTCGCAAGACAGTTCGCGAAGTGACCATCCCACTTCCAACAAACTTGACTTCCCCAAATCAAAGACTAGCTATTTGGGGGAACTTTGAGTTAAAGCATAAGATGGTGCATCTTCTAATCAGCAGTGGACAGTTTGTAGGGCTTTCACATCGGGATCCACAAGTCTACTTGCAAAATTTTATTGAGCTCACTGATACATTCATTCCGACTGGAGTGAATACTGATTATGTGAGGCTGATACTTTTTACCCATTCACTATTCGGGGAAGCAAAGAGGTGGTAGAATGCAGAGCTGAAGAATTCAATAACGATATGGGATAACTTAGCCCAAAAGTTTCTTATTAGATTCTTTCCAGCTGACAAAACTACGAAACTTCACAGTGAGATTGTGAGCTTCAAATAGAGGCTATATGAAAACCTCTATGATGATTGGGAATGGTTCAAGGCACTTCTCCATGACTGTCCACATCATTAATAGTCAAATAAGGTACTTGCTCATACTTTTGTAGAAGCACTTGATCACAATACAAAAATTTTACTATATTCAACCGCAGGCGGTCAAGCATTAGAGTTGACTTATTATAAGTTGTACACCTTATTAAACCACATAGCACAAGGGAATCTTGAGTGGAATTCGAACTCGAGAAACACAACAAAAAAATTATAAGTGTATTGGAGGTGGACCAATTTACTGCCTTATTAGCTCAGGTTTTTTTGCATTACTAAATTTGATAAATACTCAGTTTAGCAGCTTAAAAGTGGGAGCTACACAGCCTACAGTATCCGTTAATGCAAACTAGTGGTTGATGTAAGGTTTTTGGCAATAATAGTCATTCTGCAGTCATGTGTACTGCAAATTCAGAGTTGTGGTGTATGTAGGAAATACTCAGAGGCAAAATTATGGGAATTCTTACAACATGAAATGGCAGACTCATCCACTAAATCAGCCTTGGTATGCATAACAATAGCAAATTCAACAATCACAGTCACAAGAAAATCAGTCAACTAGCAACTTGGAAGATATGATGAAGTAGATTCTAACTAATCAAGCACAGTTGGCTACAGATGTAAAGAACTAACAAGCGGCCAAAAGAAGCTTAGAGTTGCAGTTGGCATAGTTTTTACAGTCACTAAATACTAGGATTCAAGGTGGTTTTCCAAGAGATACAAAAAACATAAAATAAGTTATGGCAATCACTTTAAGAAGTGGTAAAGAGCTTATTAAAGAACCTATAAAGGCAACTAAGGAGTAGATTCTAATTCGAGTCCTAAACAGGTAAATGGCTAAGTTACTGAAAAGTTGAGGAAGTTTGATTACTCAAAAGAAAAAGTTGATGAAAAGTGAAGCAGATGTCGCAACTCCCTTTCCTACACAAGCATAAAAAAGCAAAGGAGAATGCATATTTTAAGAAGTTCTTTGACACGTTCAGAGAGCTTCACATTAACCTTCTTCTTTTAGATGTTTTGAAAAATATGCCCAAGTATGCTAAGTACTTGAAGGATGTGGTTTATAATAATATAAATTTGTAGGAAGTCGAAACACTAGCACTCACTGAAGAATGTAGTTTCGTGGTTACACAAAGATGTCAAAAAATCTTAAGGATCTTGGGAAGTTTGCTCTACCCATTCAGATTGGCAACAGTAAGGTGGTTCAAGAACTTAGTGATTTAGGGGCAAGTATCAACTTGATGCCCCTATCTTTATTCAACACATTAGTCTTAAATAAGCCTAGACGGAGCTCTATACTACTGCAGATAGCTAACGGGACCATAGCCCATCCTAAAGGAGTAATAGAGGATGTCCTCATAAAGATTGGTAAATTTATTATTCCTTCTGACTTTATTATTCTAGATTTTTAGGCAGACAAACAGGTACCAATCATCTTGGGGCATTCTTTTTTAGCAATGGGTAGAGCTTGAATTGATGTGAGAGAGGGTACGCTCACAATGAGGTTGTAGGATGAAAAGGCAATTTTTAAAGTGGTACAAAATGCTTAACACACTATCCCACTATAAAGACTTATGTATGATTACTGTGATTGAAGGGGATAAGTATGGGGTGGTGGAGTCTATTCCATAAAGACCTCTTCGGACACCCGTATTGAGCACCCTAAGCCACAACTACCTAAGTCTGACATGATGCAGATTTATGAGCCTAAGAAAGCTAAAGTTGAAAAAGTTGTTGACCTTGAGATTCCAAACTCAAAAGTTCAAAAACGAATTAGAAGATGTCCTCTCAGTGTAAGGAAAAGGATGACGAAATCTAGATAAGTCATAGTTGGGTCGTACCAGACACTAAATCAGGCGTTGCTTGGAAGGCAACCTAAGTTAAGTAGGTATGTTTTATTTTTAGTTTTTTTTAGTGTTTACTTCACGTAGTTTTAGCTATTTTTGAGTCACAAGTTGATGGGAAGTTTGAGTACCAAAAACCTTGAGCTAAGAATCATGGCAAAGACTAAGTGGGGTCCTTAGACCCTCTTGATGTATGAAGATGCTACTATCTAAGCCAAAAGGCCTCAGGAAATATTTCTATCTCTACTTTTAAATTATACTTTTAGGACAAAGTAGATTTTTAAGTGTGGGGTGGGGAATTACCAATTTTAGGATCAATTTAAATTTTTTATGTGTGTGAATAAGTGAGATATTCTTGTGGATGCTATATTTAATTGCATGGTGCAAGTGGGTTTGTATGAAAAAAAAACATATTGATTTTGTGAATGACAACTTTTGGAATCCTAGGCTCATGTTTATGACTCTTGTACTTGTTGGCTTAAAATGGAGTTCATGCTATTATTTGGTTGAGAGCCTATGATGATCCTACTTGAAGTAAAGCTTGTTCCATGTGTGATGTGAGTTATTTTTATACTCCTTGTTATATGTGATATCTAAAACTTACCTGGTGTGTTTGTAAAGAGAAATAAAAAGTGTGGGTTGAGGAGATGATATAGGCATTTCTTTGGTAGCCTTATTTTATACCTTCTTTTTGACCTACCTTTGTGCATAATTCTAGTAAGCGCCACTAAGCCTTTAGCTTTTTCTTTGGCAACCTTATTTATAGGCTAATCTTTTCTTTGATAGACCTTGATTTGATCTTAAGCTCCTAGGTGCTTTAGTATAAAATTAATTAAGGAGTTGGAAAATAAGAGGAGAAAGGATAAAATTGAAGTCCTCAAAGTGATAGTTATTGGTGTGAAAAAAAAAGAAATGAGTGTTGTGGTAGGGAGTTGAGTAATAAAAAAGAATAAAAAATTGTTCAAATTGAATGATTTATGCATAAAATACTCCCATCATAGTATTGTAAATGATCTTAATAATATAGGGTGAAAAACAAAATAATGGGGATAGATAAAAATGGTGTAAATTGGTTGTTGGAGATTGGTTTTAATTGTATAAAGTGAGTTATTAAAGCTCTTAGGGAAGATAGTCACTATGATTCAAAAATAGTTCCTACTCATCCCTTAACCAACATTACAACCCGGGAAAGACCTATTTGATGTTAAGCTTCATCATTCTGATATTAGTGGAGTACTACACTAATGGGCAAGCTTATGGTTCATTATGTGTAACTTGTGAATTTCTTGTGAGAGTGAGCGTAATTTGATTCTTGTACCCATCATGTAATAAAATGCTTTTATGTGAGTGATTATGGGAAACTCTCTTGTTGTGAGAGGCACATGTTTGATGAACGTGGGTGATTTATATGATGTCTTTTATTTATCAATATGCATAAGTTTTCCACTTATTGAGTCAATTCTTGAGGTTAAGATGTTTTGGAATAGTGTTCATGAGCTTCCAATTGTATGTAACAAGCTTAGTATAGAAACTTCATTCTATGTAATAATTGTAGTACTAGCTTGAGTGTCTTGCATGTAGTGTTAGTGTAGAGTATCCTCAGTTATGATTCTTAGAGTTAAGAGTTGTTCGGGGATGAACAAGGCTTTAAGTGTGAGGTGGTGATGTTAGGTGTATTTATACACTCTAGTATTGCTATTCTAGATTATTTAGCCTTGTTTGAAGATCAATTTGTGTGCTTTATGTGTTGATAATCATATAAACAAGCATATAAGTGTTCAAGGACGTGATTTCAATGGTTAAAGGTTTTTTCAAACAAGTTTGTATTTAATTGAGTAATTTAGAGTTTAATCGAGAAAACTAGTTTTACTAGCTGGAGTTAGTTATGTGTCTAGTTGGTTTCGTGGGATTCTAATGTGTTAAAGGAATTCCCAATAGTTTGAATGTCTAATTATGAGTGGAATAACTTGTTGTTAATGTGGAAAGTTTAATTTGATTAAGTCAAAAGTTGGAACATAAAGTTGAAGATCATGGAAACTAGCCTAGTCTTAGCTCTTGTTTTGATTCATCGTTATGAATATTGTGTTGTTATTATCTCTAATTCATGGTGTGAGATTATGTAGGAAGAATTGTGAGCTGAATATGGTTATATATTGATGATATAAAGGCTGGAAATCCATTGGAAATACACCACAAGACAAGGGATGAAAGATTGAACGATAAAGACTTAACCAAAATTTTTAATGCAAATTCCAATGAGCCGGTCCAATTTAGGTGAGATGCAGTGGTTTTATGACGTGATACCCAACGCCCCATTGTGGTTTTGTTATGCATTTAGCAATGCCTCGCGTTGTTTAGTTCATGGGATAAGCCACACAACACCTTGGCTCTATCAAACTTGGCCAAAAAGTGATCCTTGTCCTACACGGCTTAGGTATCTTATGTTTTTCTATAAATACTTGTTGTACACATTAGTTATTCATCTTGGAGATCTTGGGGGACTTCTTGGACAATTAAGGGGCTGTTGCAACTTCATTTTTTAGGTTTTTCTTACTTTAATTTAGTTCATTCATCTCTTTAGTTGTTAATGGTAATATTGTGATTATGATTATGACTATGTATGACTAAACACCCTCTTTCTGGGGTTAAAGCCAAGAACATGAGTATGATTTTTTTGAACTTATTTTGTTTAGTTTTCTTATCATAGTTGGTTGCTTGTTTATCCTTGTTTTAACTATTTTAAGGATTGATCACCCTTAGAATACATATATTATCAATCTTGTGATCTCAGGAGAGGGAATAGGAAGATAAAACATGGGGATAAACAAAGTAGGGTTCTTATTTCTTTATAAAATAAGGAATTTGAATTAGCATCTAGGACAGGGATGTACCTAGAAGCCTTACTTGATTCATATGTAGGATGATAGCTTAAAGAACTTAATTGTATCATTACATCCCTACTCAACGATGTAGTTGTAATGTCCTAATTTGGTAAATGGTTAGAGATTGGTAGACCATGATCATATAATTAACCCTACGAATCAACAACCAAGATAAGCGAGTTAACAAATGAACAATAACATAGTATGATTGTTCAAAGTGTTTTAAACCTAGGTTTTCTCCTATTGATTGTCTCAAGACCTTTATTTTATGCATTGTTTACTTTTCTTGCAATTTATAATTTTTAAAACTCTATTTTGGTTACTCTTGCATCAATTGAATCTAAATAGTGAACTGAAAACAAATAGTTGTTAGAAAAAGTCCCTGTGGGATCGATTTTTTTCTTTCTTAAAGGAAACTATATTACTTGGTAGACCACATACACTTGATTGTACGCTTGGGCACTATCAGTAGTTGTACCCCCTACGGGATTTTATGTTGTTTAAGCTGGGGGTAATCTAGACATTTCTCCTCTTAACTTCTTAAGACCCCACTACTTATATCATTCTTGGGATATCATTTACCCTAATATTATAATCTTCAACACTTAGAAACTCTCTCAAAATCTCTCAAGGCCCTTGGGTTAAGCACGAGCTAGGGTTTCCTACAAGGTGGTCAATTAAGGCCCATAGGGGTGATTTCTTCTCATCTTATTCTCATTTTCTTCTCAATCTAACGCAAGATACTTCTCCCTTATTGTTAGTTCCAACTAAAGGCATGTTTTATGAATTGTTTTCATGACATGAATGTTGTATGGTTTTGGGTTTTCAAATATATGTTTGGGGTTTTGGTTATAATGGTTTGGTTATGTGTTTCCCATGTTTTAATTATGGATTTACATGTATTAATGGTGGTTTGGACATTTGGTTGCATGGGAATGGTTAATTTGTACTTGGTTTTGCTTTTGGAAACACTATGCCCCCAATGTGTTTGCTAAAATGCCTATGAGAATGTTTTTACTATATTGTTGGACTTTTAATGGAACTATTACATGTACAACTTGGTAATGGAACCCTAAATGGCATAAATGATCTTGAAAAGTCAAATGGTACGGTCTGAGTGATCATGGTTGATTTAATTAAAAGCCTTAGGGGTACAAGGGAATCCCCCAAGCAAGCTAAGTAATGAACATACATGTGGGGTACATGGGAATCCCCATGCTAACTTAATAATGTAATCTATGAGTACATGGGAATATCTTCTTCTCTAAAAGGTTAGGTAAGGACATTGCTTGCAAACTATAGTCGCTATGACGATACCACCACTTATAGCCTTGGTTAATAATACATGGAATGGTGGTCTTAGTTATACGGTAATGGTTTTAATTGGTCAATAATGGTGGGGTGTGATAGCTAACCATGAAGGTGTGAGTCTAATAGATGGATACTGGAAACTCATATTTGCTGATATAAGGATTGGTCATGATGAACATATGGGGTACATAGGAATCTCCTAAGTAATAATTATATATATGTATCATGGAGAGCGAAGTGTACTTAGGAACCCCTATTCTTATGGTATCTTCTGTTCATGAGGCTACACACATCGGGGCCTCTTCAGAGGGTTGCACTGGACCCACATAGCCCATGGGTGGTTCTAGGATGGTTAAGCTAAACATACTGAGGTTAATGTTTTAAATGCATATTAAACCCAATTCCCTTTCCCAGCATGGTTATATATATGTATGTATGTATGTATGTATGTATGTATGTGGTTGTGAATACATATGGTTAGTTTACTTGGCTTTAAAGGTTTGCATTATTATTTCCTTATCCTGAGTACTTACTAGCGATCACTCGCTAACCCATCTTTCGGCGGTCGTATCCCCACATGATGCAGGAATCGACCATTCAACTCCTCCTTCTTAGTGATCAGATTTGGGATCAGCTATTGGATTGAAGTGGTAAGTTTTCATATTTTGGAAGGCTTCATTTCATATCATGGATGTCTTTACATACTTTGGTCATTTTATAGATATTGGTTTTGACTATGGTTAGGGGCATGTACCAACCGTATACTATTTTTCTTTTCGATAGAGGCTTTGTGGAACTACTATGTGTTGGAATGGGAGGTGTCAGTATTATAGTGTCAGCCTTAGTATTGGAATTGGTATTGGGGATGATACCATTTGACGAAATTTATGATTGTTCTATCCATTTATGTTATATTATGGACAGGAACTTGGTTATTATATTAATTTGGTTAAGGTTGTTGGTTGGCATTAGATGATTGGACTTATTTGGGTTGGTCACAATTATAAACCTATCCTAGAGTCTAGGATTGTAATTAATACTATCTTGTTATACATGCGAAATTCATCCAACTCAGAATATGCATATTGGGAGGTTAGGTTGGATAACGGGGGTGGTCCCCTATCCTAGATGGACTTGGGATGTCCATTACGACAAATCCCTGGTTCAGGTTATGTCATTTCCTCCCTTGAAACTTTACCCACTACTTAAAAATATACTAAGCACCTCTTTTTTCATCAATTATCAAATCAAAAATATACTCTCTCTCCTCTCTAAATCCCAAGTCAAGATAAAACTAGATTTTATAAGGAATTCAACCTCCAGCTTCAAACTTTGGATTTTCTTCTAGTTCTTTGGTATTTTAGTCATGTATCTCTTCCCTAAACTTGTATTTTTCATTATGGCATAAATTGATCCAAATATTATGTGATTTAATGGTTGCATTTGAACTTGGGTTTAGGGCTTTTGATTGATTATTACTTGAATAGTTTTCCCCATACTTTAAACATGTTATTCATGCTTGACTTAATAGTTTTGGGGCTAAATTGGGGCAATATGTTAAGGTTTGGAATGGGGGCATAGGTTTCCCTAAATTGATGAATTATTGGATGAAATATTTACATTAACCTCAACTCATTTTATGAACTAGTTTTGACTATGGCTATATTACATAATTTTACTTGTCCTTTTTAACTACTGTATTGCACTTAAGGGTAAATGGATAAAGTAGTTTTAAAAGGCCTTGGTGGGATCTAATGGTTAATGGATTGGTTATGGTGTAATAGAAATTAGCTTGCAAGCATAACTGGTATGATGATACCAAATGGTAAATGCCTTAATATGAGACTCTTTGGTTTATGGTTGGGATTATGTGCAAAGTGATTTTAATTTGGGCTTAAAGGGGGTTGTGTAGCTCACCGTGAAGGTAAAGGTCCCAAGGGGACCAATACTAGAAATCACGTTTGCCAGTGTGGGATTCTATATGACTGAGTGCTTTGTTTACACAGTTTACTTTTGGGATGGCTAGAGCCTTAGTGTCTTTTGCCCTTCTTCAAATATCCTCAGTCCTATGGCTAACATGCATTGAGGCCCTTTCAGTAGGGGAGCTGAACCCATAGCCTGTGGGTTCTCTTAGGACAGATAGAGCTACACAGTCTAGGTTAATGGTTTTAAAATCTCATGTTCAAGACCCTTTACCCTATACCAGCATCTTATATATGTATATATATATATATATATATATGAATATGTGCATATAGTTTTGGCTGATTTTGGACATGACATTATTTTATCACTTCCCTGAGTTACATGCCAGTGCTTATCCCACTGACCGTTCCTAGATGCTACATTATTTCAAAATTTAGGGTTCGAAAGGTTTTCTGTTACTCTTGTATAGCATTAGGTGGTGTGGTATGTCATTTGATTTGTTGTGAAGTGGCAAGCCTCCATCTTTCAAAAAGTCCTGCTATTTTCTTAGGGTTTTTTTAGATTTTGGAAATTGCGACTTTTCTTTGTCATGGTGGGGTTCATATCTCGGCCTAGTTTGGTATTCTAGTTATAGATGCTCGAAATTTGATTTCAAAAAGTGACTGTATCATTTAGTTTGAGTTAAGGATTCTAGTTTAAAAAGTCCTTCACTGCATTCTATCTCTATGGTTAATGAATTTTCTGAAGTCTTTCCTGATTATCTTCCTAGAATTTCTCCTAATAGGGAAATAGATTTTGGGATCAATCTTCTACCTGATACCTGTCCTGTTTCTATTCCTCCTTATAAGATGGATCCGACGAAACTAATGGAACTTAAGGAGCAGTTAAAATATCTTCTTGATAAGGGTTTCATTCATCCTAGTATTTCTCCATGGGGTGCTCCCATTAACTTCGAATGTGTATAGATTATCATCAATTGAATAAGGTAACAATGAAAATAAGTACCTTTTTTGTAGGATTGATGATCTTTTTGATAAACTTTAGGGTGCTAGATGCTTCACCAAGATTAATCTCCATTCGGGCTATCATCAGCTAAAAATTAAGGAGGTTGATATTCCCAAGTTAGCTTTCCAATCCCAGTATGGCCACTATGAGATTTTGGTTATATTATTTGGATTGACTAATGCTCCAACTGCTTTCATAGTACATATGAATTGGGTTTGTAGATAATTCCAGGATTTCTTTGTTATAGTCCATTAATGACATCTTGGTGGACTTAAAGAGTGAAGAAAATCATGCCAATCACCTCTGAATTGTATTGCAGACTCTTAAGGATCAGAAGTTGTATGCTAAATTTTCTAAGAGTGAGTTTTAGTAGAATACTGTGACTTTTCTTGGGTATGTTGTTTCTAGTGAAGGTATAAAGGTGGATCATAGAGGGTTGAGGTAGTTAAGAAGTGGCCTAAACACACGACTCCAAACGATATTAGGAGTTTTTTAGGCTTGCTTGGTTATTATAGGAGTTTTGTAGAAAGTTTCTCTCCTATTACTTCTCCATTGACAAAGTTGACTCAGAAAAAAGTGTAGTTTTTGTGGTCTGATGCTTGCGAGGGTAGTTTTGAGAAGCTGAAGGATAAGTTGACTTTGGCACTAGTTTTGACCCTGCCCGAGGGTACTAAGTGGTTTATTGTGTATTGTGATACATCCCATGTGGGATTGAATTGTGTTTTGATGCAACATGGTTAGGTAGTAGCCTATGCTTCCGAGCAGCTTAAGGTTCATGAAATGAATTACCGACTCATGATTTAGTGTTAGCATCTGTGGTCTTTTCCTTGAAGATTTGGCATCATTATTTGTATAGGGTGCATGTGAATATTTATCCAGATCGTAAGAGCTTGCAGAATATGTTTATGCAAAAGGAATTAAATTTCAGGCAGATATGGTATCTTGAATTGCTTAAGTACTTGATGTGAGTCTCCACTACCATCTAGGTAAAGGTAATGTTATTGTTGATACTCTTAGCAGGTTGTTTATAGGGAGCTTTTCTCATGTGGATGAGGATAAAAGAGGGTTGGTGACATATATTCAAAGGTTGGCCAACTTGGGAGCATGTCTCTTGGACTCTGAGGATGGGAAGTGATTGTTCAAGAAGTTGTTAAATCATCTTTTGGTACAGAAGTGGAAGCGAAGAAGGCTTTGGATCTCATCCGTATACAAATTAAGGATGATATGGGCTATAAAAACGTTATGACTTTCAATATTGTGGGAGATAAAATCTTGAGGTATCAAGAAATATTGGGTTTTCCTAATGTTGATGGGTTATGGGAAAGGATTTTAACTGACGCTCGTGAGCCTAGATATACAGTTCATTCGGGTTCGACCAAGATATATCATGACTTGAAGGAAATCTACTAGTGGAATAATATGAAAAGACATGTGGAAAATTTTGTTTCTAAGTGTATGGTTTGTCAGCAAGTCAAGATGGAGCACTTGAGGCTGAGTGGTATGTCTCAAGAGATAAAGTTGGCCATGTAAAAGTGGGCGATGATTAATATGGATTTCACAACAGGTCTTCTGCTATCTCAAAATCTGTATGATTCTATTTGGGTCATTTTGGATAAGATGACTAAGTCTGCTCACTTTCTGCCTATGAGGACTAACTATTCTGGAAAAGATATGCTAAGTTGTTCATTTAGAATATAGTCAAGTTGCATAAAGTGCCTGCATCCAACATTTTAGACTGAGGTATGCATTTTTCTTCTCACTTCTATGTTTATTTTAGAAAGGTTTAGGTACTTAGGTAAACCTTTCACCCTTAAATAGATGGACAAGTGGAGTAGACTATTCAAACTTTGTAGGATATGCTGAGGACCTGTGTGATTGATAGTAAGGGATTTGGGTAAATCATTTGCCTCTTATTGAGTTTGCGTATAATAATAGTTACCATTATAGCATCGAAATGGCTCCTTTGGAGGCTCTCTATGGTAGGAGGTGCAGGTCTCCTATTGGATGGTTTGAGGTTGGTGTGACAAGGTTATTTTATCCTAACTTAGTTCATCAAGGCATGTAGAAAGTAAAAGTGATTAAGGAAATACTTAAAACTTCTCAGAGTCACCAAAAGTCTTAAAAGGATTGGAGGCAAAGGGAGTTGGAGTTTGAAGTTAGTGATCGGGTGTTCTTGAAGGTATCTCCTATGAAAGGAGTCATGAGATTTTGAAAGAATGGGAAGTTCAGTCCTGGTTATGATGGCCCATAAAAAATTGTGAGGAGAATTGGAATGCTGCTTATGAGTTGGATTCCCTTGTGAGTTTAGGTTCTATTCATCCTGTTTTCCATGTGTCTATGCTGAATAAGTGTGTGGGTGATCCTTATTTGATAATGCTTGTTGAGGATGTTGGTGTGATGGACTCCTTGTATTGTGAGGAAGTTACGATTGAGATATTGTTTAGGCAGATTCATAGATTGAGGACTAAGGATGTAACTTCAGTAAAGGTGCTTTGGAGGAATCAAAAGGTGGAAGAAGCTACATGAGAAGATGCAGAATATATTAGGGACAAGTATCTATTCTTGTTCCCAACTTTGGATGCAAATTTTGAGGTATGAGTTTCATTTCCCTCTTATTTCATTTTGAATTATTTTTTGGGTTTTCGTTACATTCTTTCCATTATCATGCCAAAGGTTCCCTAAGTTTTCCTTCAGAGACAAATGATCCTGAGGGGGGGATAATATAATACCCCAAGTTTTTGGACTCTGGAATTTCTTAAGTGTTGACAAGACTTCCATGACTATGACTTAAGTGATGAGTCATTATCACTCATAACGAATAATCATAGTGTTGGACTCATTGTCTTGCCAGTGCGAGACGATATCATAAGTCATAAAGTTACACAACAAGAAGTGATGAGTGACTTTTTTTCATAACAGTGGAGGGAAAGGATTTTGATCTCTACGTCATGAGTCCAGCCAACGACTTATGGTCAGACCTCACGAGTCGTTACTTGAGTCATGACAATTGGAAAAAAATTTCCTACATGTTTTAATTAAGGTTATTTTGGTCTTTTCCCCTCTTGACACTTTACCCATGACTTAAAAACATACTAAGGACCCTTTTTTCCATCAGTTATCAAATTAAAAATATACTCTTTCCTCTCTAAATCCCAAGTCAAGAGAAAACTAGGTTTTACAAGGAATTCTACCTCCAAGCGTCAAACTTTAGATTTTCTTCTAATTCTTTGGTATTCCAGATATGTCTCTCTTCCCTAAACTTGGATTTATAATTATGGCATAAATTGATCCAAATATCATATGATATAATGGTTGGGTTTGAACTTGGGTTGAGGGCTTTTGATTGATTATACATGAATTTTTTCCCTATGATTTAAACATGTTATTCATGCTTGACTTAATGGTTTTGGGAATGAATTAGGGCAATATGGTATGGGTTGGAATTGGGGGCATGGGCTTCCCCAAATTGATGAATTGTTGGCTTAAAAATTTACATTAACCTCAACACACTTTATGAATTAGTTTTGAATATGGATATATTGTACTAAAGGCTAAATGGATAAAACGGCTTTAAAGGCCTTGGTGGCCATGGTTTTTTATTAAAACGGAACTTGGGAGTCTAATGGTTAACGGAGTGGTTATCGTATAGTGGAAATTATCTTGCAAGCATAATTGGTATGATGATACCAAATGGTAAATGCCTTAATATGATACTTCCCAGTTAATGGTTGGGATTATGTGCAAAGTGATTTTAATTTAGGCTTAAAGGGGATTGTGTAGCTCACCGTGAAGATAGAGGTCCCAAGGGGACCAATATTGGAAACCACATTTGCCAGTGTGGGAGTCCATATGATTATGTGCTTGGTTCACACATTTTATTTTTGGGATAGCTAGAGCCTTGGTATTTTTAGCCCTCCTTCAAATTTACTTGGCTCATGCAGCTATCACGCGTTGGGGTCCTTTCAGTAGGGGGAAATGAACCCATATAGGCTATGGTTTCCCTAAGGATGGATAGAGCTACATAATCCAGGTTAATGATTTTAAACTCTCATGTTCATGACCCCCTATCCCGGTATCTTATATATGTATATATATATATATATGAATGTATGTGTGCATGTGTTTTTGGATGATTTTGGACATGGTATTATTTTATCACTTTTATTGAGTAATATGCATGTGCTTATCCCACAGACCATCCCTGGAAGATGCTTTTGATCATATATATCCATTGACTATGCAAAGATAGCATAATCTGGCACCAGGGTTATCTCAACATTTTAAATCTATTGACCACACAAAAGACGATGCGGTCTAGCATTAAGGATATTTTAGCATTTTATATATCAACATTTGAATGCATCAACATATCAAGTTGAAAAAGAAAATGATCTACAGGGACGTCTTTAAGTCAATACTAGAAGGCTGACGGCATAATAGATTTCCTAGAAATTGAAAATCTGAGGGTCGTTTATAAGCCATAATATTCAAGATAGGATAGTGTGCATGATTACCCATGATTTGATAGTCCATGGGTCATCCATAAGTTGAAACAATATCTTAACCAAATAGTATGCGAGAATAAATTTACAACTCGAAAGTTATCCGTAAGCGACAACTAAATATTTACCGATTAATGAGCAAGATCACCAAAATTCATGGTCTGGGTGTTCTCTATAAGTCGCGACATCCAAGATTGATTATGTAAAGTATTACCCAAAGACTGTCAATTTGAGAGATATCTATAAGTAGCATTGCATCCAAGGTAGGATAATGTACAGGATAACTTGAAAAGCTAGTAGCTTGAAGGAAATATGTCAAACATCTCTTATCCAAGGTTGGATAATATGCAAGATCGCCTAGAAAATCATCAACTCAAAGAACGTCTGTAAGCTATATAATATTTGACGTCGAGTAATATGCAATATTACCCAAAGATTAAAAAATTCAAGGGATATTTATGATTCATATCATGATAGAAGATGCACAAGACTTACTTGATGATTGCATGCAAAGGCATTGTAGATAGCTAAGAAGGTTATCATATCTAACAAAAGATCAAATAGTTATAGGGACCGTTCAACCCAAAATATTATCGGTAACCAAGAGGGCCACCCTATTTTGAAAATAGAGTCAATTTCCAAAGTTCCATCATATCCAACAACTGAGATGGTTTTTATGCCTATATGATGTTGGGTGTATTTATGCACCTTAGTGTTGCTATTCTAGCGTAGTTAGTCTTGTTATGAGGAAAATTTGTGTGCTTTATTTGTTGATGATTATTATGAGGAAAATTCGTGCACTTCGTTTTTAGGGTTTTTATTCTTAAACTTCAATTTTTTAATTGTTTTGATTATGTTTTTTTAATTTCTTTGATTATGTATTCAATTTTTCGGGTCATGATTATGTTTATTAGTGGCTAAACACCCACTTTTCGGGGTTAAATCCAAGAACATGACTACTATCGTTTTGAATTGATTTTGTTTGATTTGCTTATCATATTTGGTTGCTTGTTTATCCTTGATTGAACTATTTTAAGGGGTATATAACCTTAGAGTACACATATTGTTGACCTTGTGATCTTGGGAAGGGTAATTGGAAGATCGAACGTGGGGATAAACAAAGTGAGGTTCTTATTCTTTTGTGAAATAAGGAATTCGAATTAGCATCTAGGATAGGGATATACCTAGAAGCCTTACTTGATTCACATGTAAGATGATAAATATGCGCACTTAATTGGATTATTACATCCCCACTTAATGATGTAGTTGTAATGTCCAAGTTAGGTAAATAATTAAAGGTCGGGAGGCCATGATCATGCGATAAATTCTACGAATCAACAACCAAGATAAGCAAGTTAAGGAATGAAGTTCAATAGTGTAGTATGATTGTTCGAAGTGCTTTAACCCTGGGATTTACTCTATTGATTGTCTTAAATCTTTTATTTTATGCATTATTTACTTGCGTTTAGTTTTACAAATCTCCAAACTCTTTTGGTTACTTCGTATCAAGTTAATCCTAATAAAAGAACTAGAATTTGATAGTTATTGGAACAAGTCTCTGTGGGATCGATACTTGGCTTTCTTTAATGCCACTTTATTACTTGGTAGACCACATACACTTGCGTGTTCGGTTGGACACTATCAAGTTTTTGGCGCTGTCGTTGGGGCTGTCAAAACCTTCATAGTACCCAAGAGCACACGCAAGTGTACGTGGTCTATCAAGTAATATAGTGGCCTTAAAGAAAGCCATGTATCGATCCCACAAAGATTTGTTCCAACAACTATCAAATTCTAGTTCACTTATTAGGATTAACTTGATACGAAGTAACCAAAAAGAGTTTGGAGATTTGGAAAACTAAACATAAAGTAAACAATGTATAAAATAAAAGACTTGAGAAAATCAGCAGAGTAAAGCCCAGGGTTAAAGCACTTTGAACAATCATACTACGCTATTGAACTTCATTCGTTAACTTGCTTATCTTGGTTGTTGATACGTAGGGTTTATTGCATGATCATGATCTCCCAACCTCTAATCGGTAACCTAAATTGGACATTACAACTACATCATTGAGCGGGGATGTAATAATACATTTAATTGCATATAATTATCATCCTACATGTGAAGAAAGTAAGGCTTCTAGGTATATCCCTATCCTAGATGCTAATTCGAATTCCTTATTTCATAAATTAATAAGAACCTTACTTTGTTTATCCCTACATTTGATCTTCCTATTCCCTTTTCGAGATCATAAGGTCAACAATATATGTATTTTAAGGCTAGATGCTCCTTAAAATAGTTTGAACATGGATAAACAAGTAACCAAATATTATAAGCTAATCAAACGAAATCAATTTAAAATGATAGTAGTCTTGTTCTTGGCTTTAACCCCAGAAAAGGTGCATTTAGCCACTAATCGACATAATAATGATCCAAACAGTTGAATACATAATCAAATAAAATATAAAACTAAAGTTTAAGAATAAAAACCCTAAAAATGAAGTGTAGCAGCCTCTCAATTGTTCCAAGACGTTCCAAGTTGTTTACAATATGTTTTACGTTATGTATTTATAGTTGGAAAGAGTCTATCCACATGTAAATGGAGGGGACGTCACCTACTTTAGTTCAATGCACTAGTGGAGGCTGAGCGCGCTCTAGTGAACCTCAATAAAGGAGGCTGTGCGGGCTTATCTACATGCCCTCTCTGGAAGTTGCTTCTAAAATTTTGACAAAGTGTTAAGTGCTCCTCCGTTTATCCATGCCTTGTGGTGTTATTTTGCCTTCAATTACAGCTTGTTCAATGTAAAAATATCATCTACATCAACTCTTCAAGCATCCTAAGACATCAAACACCATGAATTAGAGTTCAACACAACACAACATCAAGAACTACAAGCTAGAAACTCGAACGAAGCACTGTCTTGATCACTTTACGCTTTAACTTATTGTTGACTCTTGGCTCATTTCAATTGAACTTTTCACACTCTAAAAAGGTTGTTCCACTAAAAAAATCCACAATAATGACATTGGTAACTCATTTACCACCTTAGAATCCATCACGATAGACTAGAACAACACCTAGCTCAAGCTAGTAAAACTAGTTTTCTCGTCTAAACTCTATTTGAATGATTTAAGTCCAAACTTGTTTGAAACCACTATTAAACATTGTAATCACACACTTGAACACTTAAATACTTATTATATCAGCATCAACCCATAAAGCACACGAATTATCCTCAAAACAAGATAAAAAATGCTAGAATAACAACACTAAGGTGCAAAAATATACCCAACATCACCACCCCACACTTAAAGCCTTGTTCGTCCTCAAAAAACTTCTTACTCTAAGCCATCATAAGCTGAGGAGATGCTACACTTCTACTACATGAAATACGCTCAATCTAATACTACAATGATTACCCAAAATGCAAGTTTCTACACTAAGCATGTTATATACACAATTGAAAGCTCAAGAATACTTCTCCAAAACATCCAAGCCTCAAGAATTGACTCACCTAGTTCATATACTCATGAATATTGCTCAATAAAAGACATCATACAAATCACCCATATTCATTAAATATGTGCACTCACAACAAGTGAGTTACCCACATTCACTCATATAAATGAAAATTATAACACAATGGGTACATCAAGTTACGCTCACTCTCCTAAGGAATTCACAAGTTACACATAATGAAACATAGGCTTTTTCCTTAGTGTAGTACTCTACTAATACCAGAATAATAAAGCTTGGAATCAAATAGGTCTTTATGGTTGTAATGTAGGCTAAGAGATGGGTAGGAATGATTTTGGCTTAATGGTGCCTATCTTCCCTAAGCTCTTTAATACATCAATTTTGACAATTGAGACCACTCTCCAACAACCAAATTACACTACTTTTGTTTACCCTCACTTTTTTGCTTTGCCCCATCTCATTAAGCTCACTTACATACAATATGGTGTGGGTATTATATGCATAACTTATTCATTTTGATAAAAAAAATTTTCTTTTTATTACTTAAATCCCCACCCCAACAATTATAAATTTTTTTCTTTTTTTTGAACACCAATAGCTAACACTTAAGGGCTTTAATTTTACCTTTTCCTTCCTGAATTTCAAACTCCTTACTCAGTTAATTTATACTAAAGAGCTTAGGAAATTTTGGATCATTATAAGGTCTACCAATAAAGGGGATTAGTCTACATATGAAGCTACCAAAGAATAAGTTAGAGGCTCAATGGGGTTAACTAGGATAATGCTTAAGGGTAGGTCAAAAAGAAGGTATAAAACAAGGCTATCAAAGAAATGTCTATATCATCTCCTAAACCCGCACTCTTTATTTCTCTTTACACACATACCAAGAAAGTTCTAGATATCATATGCAAAAACAAATATACAAATACCTTACACATACATGGCACATGCTCAACTTCAAGCAGGATCATCATAGACTCTTAACAAAACAATCACATGAATTCAATTAAGCCAACAAGTACAAGAGTCATAAAAATGAGCCTAGGAGTTTCAAAAGTAGTCATTCACACAATCAACATGCTCTTACAAACAAAACACTTGCACCGTGCAATCACATATAGCACCAACAAGAACATCTCATTTATTCCTAACACCAAAAAAATTCAAATTACCCTAAAATTGGGAATTTCCCTACCCCACACTTAAAAAGCTACTTTATCCCCAAAGTATACTTTAAAAGTAGAGATAGAAATACTCTATGAGGCCTCTAGGCCTAGCTAGTAGAATCTTAATAATAAAGAGGGTTCGAAGACCCCTCACTTAGTCTTCTTCATTCTCTTTAGCGCAGGTTTTCCGGTATTCAGACTTCCTATCAACCTGTGACTCAACATAAACAAACGCTAGTGAAGTAAAAACTAAAACACTAAAAATAAAACACACCTACTTAACTTGCATTTTCTCCCAAGTAGCACCTGATTTAGTGTTATGGCATGATCTAACTATGACTCAACCAAATTGGAAGACATCTTATTCATTTTTTACCTCTTGAATATGAACTCTCAAGGTCAGTAGCTTTCTCCATAATAGCCTTTTCAAGCTCATCAATCTTCATCATGTCGGGCTTAGGTGGTTATGGCTTAGGTTGCTCAATGAGGAAGTTCGAAGAGGTATTTTGTGGAATAGGCTCCACCACCCCACACTTATCCCCTTCAATCACAGTAATTATACATAAGTCATTATGATCGGATAGTGTGTTAAGTGGTTTGTACATTTTAAAAATTGTCTCTTCATCCTTCAACCTCACTATGAGTGTGCCCTCTCTCATATCAATTAATGCTCCTCCTGTCACTAATAATGGACATCCTAAGACTATAGGTACTCTTTCATCTACCTAAAAATCTAAAACAATAAAGTCAGTTGTAATAATAAACTTACCAACCTTTATGAGAACATCTTCTATCACTTCTTTAGGATGGGCTATGGTCTTGTTTGCCAGCTGTAATAGTACAGATCTTGATCTAGGCTTTCCTAATCCCAAAGTATTAAACAAAGAGAGGGGCATCAATTTGATACTTACCCCTAAATTACTAAGTGCCTGAATCATCTCACTATTGCCAATTTAAATGGGGAGAGTGAACTTCCCAGGGTCCTTAAGCTTCTTAGGCATCTTTTGAGTCACCATAAAGCTACACTCCTCAGTGAGTGTTACATCCTCCACATCCTATAGCTTAACTTTATTAGCAACCACGTCCCTCAAGTAGTTAGCGTACTTGGCCATTCCTTGCAATACATCTAAAAGAGGTAAGTTAATGTGTAGCTCTCTGAATGTGTCAAAGAACTTCTTAAAGCACGTATCCTTCTTTGCCTTTATATGCTTCTGTGGAAAGGTTGTTGTGGGATCTTCTTCACTTTTTCAGTAACTTTTTACTTTAAGTATTCAGATTTCCTCGAATTTTTAGAAACTTGGTCATTTACCTATTTAGGACTCACATCTGTAACTACCTCCTTAGGTTTCTTTGGAAGTTCTTCATGAAGCTCTTTACCACTCCTCAAAGTGATTGCCATAACTTGTTTTTGATTTTCAGTATCACATGGCAACCCACCTTGAGGCCTAGTATTTTTTGCCTTCTATATTTGACCTAACTGCAACTCCAAGCTCCTTGAAATGGTCTACTGATTGTTCATATCTTCTGTCAATCTTGATTGGGCAGCTAGAATTTGTTTCATCTTCTCCTCTAAATTTTTATTTATGGTCTGATTTACTTGAGCTTGGGGTTGCTAAAACTTCTGCTGCTGGTCGTTCCATTGTTAATTTAGTGGTTGAGTCTGCCACTTCATGTTGTAAGCATTCCCATAGTTCGTCCTCTGAACATTGCCCATAAAACATCATGGACTTAGGATTGGCATCACACATATCTGTTGAATGACCACTATTTCCACACACCAGACACTATGTGCTTGTATAATGAATTGTATTCACTGCAGCTGCAGATGGTGTAGCACCCAATTTCATGTTACGGAGTTGTATAGTCATATGATTTTGTAATGCAGCAATTTAGGCAGATACTGCAGTAAGCTGATCTACCTCCAAAAAACCTATAATCTTGTAGTAGCACTCCTTGAGTCTGAATGCCACTCTGGATTACCTTGTGCAATTCTGTTTAATAAATTATTCAACTCATCATACGTTATCTTTAGAGCTTGACCACCTGCAGCTGAATCTAGAAAAATCTTTGTGTTATGGTCAAGTGCCTCAACAAAAGTATGAACTAATACCTCATTGGACTATTGATGGTATGGACAGTCCCAAAGAAGAGCCTTGAAATGCTCCCAATCATGATACAAATTTTTGTCTGGCTTTTGTTTGAAGAACACAATCTCACTGCGAAGTCAGCAGTCTTTCCATACGGGAAAAATCAAATAAGGAATCTCCGATCTAAGTCATCCCATAATGTGATTCAATTTGTCAACTCAGCATTCAACAACTTCTTTACTTCCCCCAACAGTGAGAAGGGGAATAGTGTTAGCCTCATTTATTTAGTTGATACACCCGTAGGGATTAATGTGTTACTGATGTCTAGGAAGTTTCGCAGGTAGACTTGTGGATCTTCATGTGAAAGCCTGATGAACTATCGACTGCTGATTACAAGTTGTACCATATTCAGTTTGAGCTCAAAATTACCTTCAGTAGCATGTTTTTGAAATTGAGAGGTCAAATTTAGTGGAAGTGGGATTGCCACTTCTCTAACTGTCCTGTGGGATGCTTGTTCTTCATCCATGAGAGCAGGAGCGTCTTGATCTTCTTTGATTTGAGGAATTTAAGGGAGAAGGATTGCTTTTCTCCTTCTTTGATAGAAGCGTTGCTCAGGTTCGGGACTTGGTTCAACCAATTTCCAATCCCTTGCCAGCTTACTACTTTGAAAACATGTTTCTTGCAAATACAAAACTAAGACCAAGCATAAATCACCAAAGAAATCTAAAAATAAAAACTAAAATTAAAATAGTTGCCAAATTACAAGTCCCCAACAACGGCACCACTATACTATAATGGAAACCATTGTCTTCCAAAAGAAAGGACATGAAAGTACCAACACTACTAACCAAAAATAATTCATGCGAGAATATGGTAAAAAACCATCTACCCCTTAGTGAAATATGTTTATTGCTAACAATATTTATTTGAGATGTTGTTGGGAGCATCTGAGAGAATGAAAATATCAAACCAATACTACAGGTGTGGATGACTCCAAAAAGGATATAGCACAATGTTAAACTTTTTCATAGCAAACTGGGACATAGTACGAAGAGGAATATAAAACTCTCAGAACGTAAGATAAAGGATGACTTCCACTACCATCAAACCACACCATTATTAGAAGGCATCTAGGTATTTGGAATTTCTAGTTCTAGTTTCATTTTTGGGGTACTTCTAGATTGGCTCGAAAGTAACTTTTATTTGTGTCAAGATTTGAACCTGGGCCTAGCCGTGATGGGTAATCTCAAGCTCACCATGGGCCAGATACAATCCCCTTATCCTTACCATAAAAGTACATAAATATAAATAGCGGAAGCCAACCAAACCAATGATAGATAAATAATACAAAAAGAGAATGTAGAGAGTCAAAACAAGATATCTGTGTCATCCCACTCTTATCTACGAAAGCCTATAAACTAAGAATACCAACTAGGTCAGGACAAGCTACCAACTATGACAGAAAGAATCCAAAGTACAAAGATAATAAGAAACCAATAAAATGACCAGGTCATCAAAGAATGGAGGCTCACTACTTCACAGTTGATCAATAGAAGTACTCAACCACCTAACATTGCATAAGAGCAACAGAAAATTCCTCAAAACTTACATCATGAAATGATGCAGCATTCGGGGATGGTCAGTGAGGCAAGCACTAGCATGTAACTCAAGGAATAGGAATAAAATAGTGCAATTGCCGAAATATGTGATAAACCACAAGCACAACTATTTATATACATATATAAGATGTAAGTATAGGGATAAGGGTCATGAACATGAAAGTTTAAGCCATTAGATGGAACTGTGTAGCTTGCTCTATCTTAAAGTATAACGACCCAATTTTCTAGAATCGAAATGTCACACGGTGATCATGATCTCGAAAGACCACAAGTTAACCATCTACTGATATTTGTACTTGTGTACTGCATAATATCTAAAATAAATATGGAAAACTAGTGGAAAATAGCCATAAGGTTCAAAACATCTAAAATACTCAGAACTGAAAACTGAATACTGATACATCTGTCCAAAAAGCCTCTAAACTATCTGAACTGTGGATTTGATGGAATATGTCCCCAAATAAATCCATCTACTAAAAATAAACTAAATATGATGTGATAATAAAATAAGGATCATCCTCAACTGAAGAGGACTCACTGCTACGTTTACTGTTGCTGACTGGGATTGAGCTGCTAAGGGTACTCTGGATCTCGTTCCTCTAAACCTATGGTGTCAAATAAAACACCATAGTACAAATGCGTCAGTATGAGAATATACTGAGTATGAAGATGAGGTAAGGCTAAATGCAAGGGCTTATGCATGAACAATTACTTAACTGAATAATTATGAGAGTACTGAATGAGAACACATCCATGAATAGATAAATCATAACTGATATCATCGTGACAAAATACTAAAAATCGAATACTGCTTTACTATTATCTGAACTTAATACTAATACTGAGATACTAAACAACTGAATCTCCTGATATTGATAATCGAGTACTGGATTTAAGATCAGTCCTCTCTACCGAGTGATCTCAAAAAGTGATGTTACTGGAGCTGATTAACTGAATCTGCTCGCATCAATGGCTGCACTTTAAACATACTACTCTCAGCTAACTGAATTGAATATCAAACCTCTCTAACGGATGATCCCTAAATCTACTATCAATGACAAAAAGAGATTTTATCTTTGATTGAACCAATCTAGCGGAGGATCTCTGAATCTGATAATGAGAATACTCAACTGAATCTGAGACAGAGTTCAAGCCTATCTAACGAGTGACCTCTGGATCTGATAATACTAATAATGAATATCTTTATAAGACCATGCTTATCTAGTAGGTGGTCCATGAATCAATGGAACTATCTGAGTTCCTTACTGAAATAGGTGATTGTATCTGACAGTCTTGATTTTTGAGTTCTACTCTGAAGATTGATATTAAAACTATAACTGTGGGAGTTCTCACTTAACTGGCATGCCCTAAATCTAAACTGGTGGGGTCCAAACTATAACCCCAGATACCATGCCATGGGTAAACACCTCTACTCTAGTCAAGCCTCTCTAAAAAGTGACCCTCACAGGAAGCCAAGCCTAAGGCAGTATAATAGTCAAGCCTTATGCTAATGGGTGACTCCTGATCCTATGCTGGCTATGTAATTCTAGAGCTTAGGGATTGCTCCTACCGACTCTGCCTCTCTAATGGGGAGCGCCGTCATCCCTGCATTCGCTCGGTGCTAGCTCTTACTCCCAACTGAAAGACTCTAAACTGATTCTTAACTGGAATTAAAATGAGATGAATCTATTACTGATCATATTTCTCGAATGACCTGACTGAGTTATGCTGAATTTACTTGGTTTCGTATCTGACAAAATACTAATGAATCTCGTTATCTGACTGCATGATACTAAGCTCTGAATTGATTACTTGAAAGCTACTAATGTCTGAACTGACCACTTAAATACTACTAGATCTGATCTGAGTACTGAACTGAGGCTAGAATGCTAACGATATTGAAATTACTGAGATTACTAAGATTTCTTAAGTTCTGTAACTGTCTGAGAGTTAAGAGTTCTATAACTCATTGAGTTTTGAGAATTGTGGCTTAACTGAGATTATTGAGAAAACTGACACGAGCTCTAGACTTCATCTAATTTGTCGGGTATAAATACCCCCAGGACTATATAACATAAAGGAAAAACATAATCATTCTTGAATAATCAAGACCATGGACATTCATTCACCATCATAATCACTAAAGCATCTCTTTAAGTATTTAGAAGTCATAAACATGTAATAGTATAGGGATACATTCTATTGGCTCATAATCCATTCAACAAGGTCTTACATCAAACACTCGGCATGTATTAAAGTCTTAGCATGTATCGAAGAGCACATAATTGGGGAATTTCATGCTATTATATCAAAATTAATTTACTAAGGCTTTTCAACAAACACTTGGTATGCATGGGTTTGCACACAATTAGTGATTTCTCGTCCACATGCTATAATGGCTCTAATTTTTTCACATAAGCATTTTATCAAACATATAGGGAGCATGCTTTGCTTATTCAACAATTTCTACACTTAATTGACGTGAAAACATCACTTAAAAATCAACTTGAAAAGGGTTTATCATGAACATCACATGAATATCACATACTAAGGTCAAAGCTTGAAACCTCATAAACAAAACATGAATTAAAACTCGATAATAGCATGAACATCAATTTCAACTCACATGAATCATAAAAACTCATAAACATAAGATCTTTGAAATTTAGAAAAGGGTTCTTGAGATTATTGGGTGAAAGGGACCCGAGAATCAACATCTGCATACCGTAGGGAAACTCTTTCTTGAAGGCTCTTGGAGAGATTCTTGATTTCTTGATTTCTCTTTATTTTTCTTGTAGAAGAAAGAAGGGTTTTGATTTGTAGGACACCCTAGTTTTTGATGTTAAAGATGAGAAATAAATTTGTGAGCCTTGATTGGGTAAAAATAAGGGCTGAAAAGAGTGGGAGAAAGACCAAAAATCCCTTTTTAAAATGTCTTAAAATTACTGAACGGGGGCGGCGATGGTTAAAGTAATAGTCCGTCGCTAGTCTGACATTCCGTCGGATCGTCCATCGCATGTCGTTCAAAAAAGAACACACTTCCTTGATTGTGATGGTTCGAGCGATGGTCCGTTGGATCATCCACTGCACGTTGGCCAGGATGAGGCCACACTGCTTCAGCGACGACAGTCTCAACGACGGTCCATCGCAGCCTTGACGGTCCATCTTCCTGGCCATCGTACTTAGCCTAGAAAAGAGAGTTATTGCCTTGGTTGTGATAGTCTAGGCGAAGGTCCATCGCAGCTCGATGGTCCATCAACCCATCCATCGCTCCTTGGCGGTTTCGATAGCTCTTAGTGAAACGGTCATAAAGTTCTCATCCGATGTAGGATTTTGATGAAATTAGTATCAATGGAAATCTTATTCAATGATCTATATGACAAAATTTTGATATTAGGGAAATTCTTCACGGTTCAAAATACTTCTCACTTGGGAAGACACTTCTCAACCTTTTAGGGCTGGATTAATACTTTACTGAATACACTCTAAGGCTCAGACTACGAGAGAATTTTGCGGGCTCTTACAATATCTCCCTCTTGGAAACATTCATCCTTGAATGTTGTTTGATAGTGTAAGAACACTGATCAACTGAACTTACTCAAGGAACGAGAGCATCTGAAACATGATCATTTAACTGGAACTACTGATATACTGACTCTCATACTGGATACGCAAATCTGATGAATGGAATACTCGACTGAAGCTACTCATAAGATGAATTCTCATATAAAACATGCATAGCTTATCCATGGATCCATACTAAATTTCTCTCATGAATGCATGACTGAATACACTGAAAAACTAAACTCTTTCTACTGAATATGCATATCTAATGCATGAATGTCTGACTATACTGACTCTCAAAAGCATGAATGGCTATGCAATGATAACTGAAATTAACTTCATAAGGAGAGTTTGAATATACAACTGAATGAGTCTAAGGATATGAAAGCATTGCAATATCATGGGGTATCTCCCCCTTGGGACTCTATGTCCCTCTAAACACACTTCGCTAAAATACTAGAGCGGTGCACAGGGCACCTATAAACTGGGTCATGATTGACCGACTGAGATCTGAACCTAATGCATGACTCATGCTGACATATAAGCTCAAAATGGGAGCAAAGGATTGAACGATTCATATCATAAAGATAAAGGACTCATAATATACCCAAATCTATATCAGGGAACCTTTCCAGATCATGGTGGGTCTGAAGCGCATAAAGTCTGTTCTGACGCTGACCACTACTGGAACTGGAAGGGGCACCCGTTGATGAAACCCTCTACCCCTCTGAGCTAGCACTCTATATTCTTGCATTTTATGACCTAGCCTACCACACCCAAAGTACACATCACTGATGGCTCTACACAAGCCTAGGTGGCTCTTTCCACACTCTCTACAAAGAGGATAGGTACGAACACCACTAGCACTACTCTGAGCTTTGGGGTCTGGCGCCCCATCATGACTGACATCCCCAAACTTTGATGTGGGTACACTAGCTGAGGATGGGTCTGGATTGAAATCTTCTGACTAAGATGGGAACGGCTACAACCCTGGGACCCTGCTTGAGAGAAACCATGACTACCTGTCCTGGCTCTCTTACTCACTCTCTCTTTTACTTTTATCTTATCTGTCTCAATATACAGTGCATGCATTATCAGCCAAACAAGGTCCATATCTCTATTTAGTATAGTGATTCTATACTCTTTCAACACCAACCCAGACACACCAGTCACAAACTTACTCATACTCGCTCTAGGGTTAGCTATCAAGTCAGAGGCATACTTAGCTAACTGGTTAAAATTAAGATAATACTCTTTCACTATTATGGAGGCTTGCCTTAGGCTCATGAACTCTTCTACCTTAGCTGCCCTTATCTCTAACGAGAAAAACTTATCTAGAAAGGCATCTTGAAACTCCTGCCAAGTCACGGGAGTTTCATCCTCCCCTCTACTCTTCTTCCATATCACTACCCAATTATGAGAATTATCCTTTAGTCTATAGGATGCTAACTCTACACTCTCCTCCTCGGAAACATGCATAATCTGGATAATTTTCCCCACCTTCTCAAGATAAAGCTATGGATCTTCACCTGCTACTGACCCAAAGAATTTGGAAAGTCTCATTCTCATGAAATCTCTAATTCTGGCTGTGGCTGAACCCCTATCTTGATTAGGTGGTACGGCATGACACTATCACGGAGGCTTACTACCTCGGGGCCCCAAAATAGCCTCGAACTCCTTTTAAAAATTTTAAAACTTTTCCAAAACACCCTTTTAACACCCCTTAACATAATTTATGTCAAAAATTGACATTGCTCCTACGGGAGGATCAAAAATAAATTCATCAAAATTTTATGAGGTCTTATAATTTTTCTTCAAATCTGATTAACAATACACCTAGAGCATAAAAAATTATGTCTTGAAAAATCCTTACCTATGGATGTGAAGAATTCCACAATCATGGTTAAGAGGTTACAAGCCTTTTTTACATCTCACTTTATTTATCACCCAACTTGAGCCAAAGATCGTCTAAGCATAAAAGACTATCTTTTTCACCAATCAAGTTAAACTAAAAGAAGTTTGATTCCCTGAGTCTCGAGAATATATACTATGTTGAAAACTTAAATACATTCCAAATTTCTCTAATACCCTCTCATTCCCTAGATTTTTAGTTTTTTCAATATTCAAAACTACGATAGATTGTGAATTCATTAAAAATCGTGTTTAAAATCAAGCTTTATGAACTATAAGTGGTCTGAATTCTCATGTAAGATATATAATAAACTCAAAATCATGGTCCATCCATGATTCCTTGAAATTCATGTGAAAATCAACCTCTTTTGAGAAATAAATTTATGGTCGGATAAAATTAGGAGGGTCAAACTTCCTTTGCCCAAGGTTACTTGCATTCAACCTACCCAAAGGGGGAGAGAAAGTTGTTGACACCTAATTTTTGCCCTCCATAACTGGGATTAGTTTTGATTTTCTTTTGCTTTTAAATAAAATAAAAATATTTGTTAATCCAAGTAAAAGTTATCTAAGACAATGTCATTGGGGCTAATTTTTTCATTTTAAGTAGCAATTATATATTTTCATATTCATATATACGAGATTAATAAGGTTTTCTTACTTCAATAATTAATTTATTGAAAATTAATTTTTATCAAGAACTATCTTGAAAAATTGATTTAAATAAGTTAAATGTTGATTTAAATAAAATTTGTTATTAAAAAATAATCTATTTGGATGATATATATTAGATTTTACTAAAACCAAGAAACTTAGAATTAATTTGAAACTTAATTTGTGTCAGGTTGTGATTCAATTTAGCCAACTCAACAAATTTGGTCTTAGTTGAAATCAAATTGACCACAATTATAATGCAATTGGCCAACTCATTTTCAATTTGGTCGTAATTTAAATGAAATTAACTCATTCCTAATATAAAATCCTAAATTCATAGACTATTTAATAAATAGCCTTATATACTCATTTCCCATGTAAAAATCAATACAAACCCGAGTCCAATATCACACCGCCCCAACCCAACAACAAAAAGACCCGACCCAAACCCCTTTAATTTCCTTAAATCAGACATAATTATATACATACACCTATATGCATATATATGTACCCTAATTTCTCTGTAGAATACACATACACGCATTTTCTCTTATTTGTCTCTCCCTATTTTCTCTCATCTATCATAATGTAAATAATAAAAAAGAATGGTATCAACAATAGTACAATGTCAATAGCTACCAAACTCCACTTTAAATCTACCAAGAAACACCAATCTAATAAAGTTGCATCCAAATCTCCATAAAATTTCCCTTGGATTTTGTCTAAAGGAATCCACCTCATAAAGCAACGCACGAATTCTCGTATCCAGTGAGGAATTTGTTAATTTCATACTATTACAGTACCCAATTGTCCAATATTCATTGGTAGATGAAGGAACTCATTTCTTCCCCCATCCCCCCAAAAAAATCTCAAGAATTCACTTCGAATTTGAGCCTAAATTCATCTATTTCAAGAGATGGAAAACTTAATCCTTATTCAATTTTTTGAAATTCAAAATTCTTAACATTTTACTTTATATACCCCTTCGATCTTCCCCCAAAATCAGCCTCAATTTTTATATAAATAGGTAGTGAGTTGACGGTTGAACAGAAAGGATTTTTGGGGGGGAAATTTAAATATTTTGGAGGGGCCTTTTGCTAATCCCATGTAACCAAGAATCTGGAAAGAACCACACTTAAAAATATCAATTATGATGAAAAATCAAAACTCCAACGAGTTGAAATTAAAAATTCAGTGGTGAAAGTCTATCGTCAAGGCCCGTAGTCTTAAGTTAACTGCTCTAGGAAAATTAAAAACTTCATAGTTTTAAATTTTCTTCTTCTTCTTCTTTGTCAGTTCAAAATCAAAATTATTTCCCATGTCACCACAAATATATCCCTCACAACATAAGAGCCACAGTTTTACCAGCCCACCAATACATGTATCCTCTACCCTAATACCTAGTTTGTATTTTGATTCTTATTGTTGTTGTGAGATTTCTTTGATGATGAAAAATGTAAAGACTTTACATTTCATATCCATTTTTTGAGAATGATGTGTTTTACTATGAGTGTGGGATTAGTCTTATATGTTAAATATTGCTCAACGTTAGTGAGACTTCTAGGTTTGGATCTTGTGTTCTAATTTGATAATAATTGGTGTTTATTTTTTTTTAGAAAGCTTTGAACTTCAATGCATTTTAATGACTGTTTCATATTTGATCACTATCTCACACCAATAGAATCCATAAAAATAGAATTTTCTAAGATCCTAGGGTCTTTGACGGATTTTCATTTAAAAAAGACTTTTAGTTTGAAGTTGGATAATAAATATGTTTTGATTTTATGTTTGACGTGAGAAAGAGATATTAAGACCTCGTTAATGAGTTAATAGTTTTAGATTTGATTCTTTCCTATTTTAAGATAGGTTGAGTACAATTTGTTTATGAATTTTTATTCTTTGAAGTCGGGACTAGAGATGAAACACATCCTTACCATAATATGCTTTAATCTCTGGAAGTTTTTGACCCAAATGAATGTAGTTTTCTCATTTCCCTTATGTATATTAAGTGTAAAGTTTGATCTTCGCAAGCTTTGACAGTATTTTTAGTGTATATAGCTTAAAGGGGCATGTCAAAATCTGTTCAACACACCTAGATACCCTTAATGATTTTCTTATATCCGTACAGGACCTAAAACAATTTGAGAAAGAGTGGTCGAGTTTAGGTTGAGGAGGTTAGTGACTATCTTGGAGAACCAATTTGGATTTATGCCTGGACGCTCGACAACGGAGCCAATTCACCTGGTGCGGAGACTGGTAGAATAGTATAGGGAAAGGAAGAAGGACCTGCACATGGTGTTTATCAACTTAGAGAAGGGGTATGACAAATTCCCAAGAGAGGTTATTTGGAGATGCTTGAAGGTGAGTAGGGTCCCGGTGGCGTATATCAGAGCAATCAAGGACATGTATGATGGAGCTAAGACTTAGGTTAGCACGGCGGAAGGAGATTCAGAGGACTTCCCTATCTTAAAGGGGTTGCATCAAGGATCTACTCTTAGCCTATATTTGTTTGCTTTGGTGATGGATGTGTTGACGTGGCATATTCAAAGAAAGGTGCCTTGGTGTATACTTTTTGCAGATGATGTAGTTTTGATTGATGAGACACGGGGGGGGGGGGGGTGAATAATAAACTAGAGGTGTGGAGATAGACCATTGAGTCTAAGGGATTCAGGTTGAGTAGGAGCAAGACAGATTATTTGAAATACAAGTTTAATGACACGAGGTAGGATAACGAAGTGGTAGTAAGGTTGGACTCCCAGAAGGTGTGTAAAAGGGATAGTTTTAAGTATCTCGGGTCCTTGATTTAGGGGAATGGTGAGATTGACGAGGATGTATCCCATCGTATTAAGGCGGGATATATGAAGTGAAAGCTCGCCTCAGGGGTGTAGTGTGATAAAATAGTACCGCCCAAGCTTAAAGGCGAGTTTTATAGGGTGGCAGTCCGTCCGATCATGATTTATGGATTGGAGTGTTGGCCAGTCAAAAACTCTCAAATTTAAAAATTAAAAGTGGCGGAAATACGGATGTTGCATTGGATGTGTCGGATTACTAGGGGTGATAAAGTTTGGAATGAGACCATTTGGTAAAAAGTTAGAGTGGCTTCGGTGGAGGACAAGATGCGGGAAGTTTGATTAAGATGGTTCAGGCACGTGATGAGAATAGGCACAGATGCCCCGATTCATAGGTATGAAAGGTTTCCATTGGATGGCTTCAGGTGGGGTAGGGATAGGTCAAAGAAATACTGAAGAGTGGTAGTTAGATGGGACATAGAGTAGTTCCAGCTCACTGAGGACATGACCCTAGATAGAAAGATCTGGAGGACGCGAATTAGGTTAGAAGGCTAGTACTAGTTTGGGTTGTTAGGGTAGGGCTTTACTTGGTGGGTGTATTATTCTTGTTATGACACCTTGTTGCATGCTTTATTATGAATTTGTTTACTATTATTTATTTATTATTCATTATGGGTGGCGTATTTATGTCTTCTCATCTTGTTCCATGCTTTATTACGAATTTGGTTATTATATCATGTACATCTTTTCTACTTCTTCGGAGGTAGTGGTATGGAATGCGTACATCTTACCCTCCCCAGACCCCACTATGTGAGAATACACTGGGTTTGTTGTTGTTGTTGTTGTTGTAGTATAGGACTGCAAACAGTAGAATCTACCTCCTTTGGGCTTTTATGTTGGTTCCTCCTTGATATGAGAGAAGTGGAAGGCGAGATGAGACGTTTAAGTTATGAAACTTCCTATTTTAGATTAAATTTCATTTGTTACGCTTTGTCACAATGATGTTAAATTTGTTTATTTTTTTTATATGACTATATTATGAAAAAATCTGTTAGTTTGTAGATGTTTATATGTTCTCTTGAAAGAAGGTTTTTTCATTTACTATTTGTGTCATAGACTGATAGTCTTGGATATTTTTCTTGATGGTCTGTGGTTGATTTTAGACGTATTGTTCTGACAGTTAATATTCATTTAGTTGTTTAATTTGTTACTTGACAACATGTTGGATCATGAATAGTTCATTAGGTGTTTTTTTAATAATGTTAGGATACTATCTCAGTAAAAAAAAGGTTGTCGTTTTGCTTGATCCTAGCCTTAATGTAGACCATACAGTTTTCTTGTGTCATTTAAGATTAATCCACAATTGACATCTTGTCATCTCTTATACTCGAAAAGCCATAAAATAATATAGTTTTTATAGATAAATTTGCTTATTGAAATTTCCTGTGAATAACTTCTTTGGTTATGCCAATTAAGACGTGTTTTCTACTACTGTTTACTCTTCTTGAACTGTGATAATTTCTTTGCAAAGAATGTTTATTACTACACTAAGTCATGAATTAGTCCCTGATTATGTGAATTATTTGATAATATGCTCTTGCTACTGTGTCATCTTTACTCTCCCTTTAGGCCAAGTCATTGTGGAATTGTCTAAATAGTTTTATTTTTTTCATTGTATAATGAAGTGCAATTTGTTTCAATTGACTATGTCCGGTCCTTGGTAATTCTTCACCTGGCCCTATTGAAACAAGGTGAAGAGGGTATAACTTGAATAGCTTGTTCTAAAGTTGATTTTGAAATCAAAGTCATAAGATTTTGCTTAACTTGAATTAATTCTCCTTTTTCTAAATTTCCCTGGAAACCCCCCACCCCCCACCCCCCACCCCCACCCCCTTATGTCCTTAGTATATTTTTCATCCTTATGAAGTATTCGAAATTCCATATTTCTTTGCTTTATGATTGAGTCAAAAGCTAAAAATAGATTATATTTTTCCTCATTTGTAAGTAATTTAAATTATGTCCTAAATAATCCTTTTTAATTCCAACTAACTATTTGACTTAGTAGTTAATTTTAATTTGTTGGCATGAGACTATGTCGAGAATTGTACGGTTTCTTGCTTGAACTTAGAGTTATTTGCTCAGTTGTTTGATCTTGGACTTAGTTGATAGAAAACATTATTTGATATTTTCGTGAATGTAAAAATTCCTAATCAATGCATAGATAATTTAATTTTCTTAAAATATGGGATCGTTTTCCTTCTCTGGTTTGTTCGATTTCCACTTATAGTATTTTAGAGATAATGAGTTATACACAACTCCCTAATCCTTTTCATTGTTTCTATGCATGAACCCTCCATCTGAGTCTATTTTAGACTCTTATCCTGTGCATCTATGTAGGCCAAGAAGGCCGACATTGGATTGAGTCAAGCCTTCTCCAAGTCCAACAAATAGACTAAAGTCATGAAGATCAAGGTTGTATATATAGATATACAGAAAAGACACATTACATACATGCATTGAAAGCTTATATACAGGGTCAAAATGAGCAAAATAGGAGAAGGAAGCTAGTATACAAATTCGCAAGTTGGTATACAATCTGCATATCCAAAAATGTGAAAGAAAGAAGTTAATATACAACTAATATGCACAACTAAAAAAGAGTTGAAAAGTCCACATAAAATAGGCCCAAAGGCTGGCTATATTCGAAATGGGTCAAACGGGGGCCCAACACTTAAACTTCTCTCTTTTATTCATTTATAAATTCGTATTTGATTATTTATCTGTATTAAACTCTCAAATTTGGATTAAAAATCTTAATAAATCCCCTTTGAATTGTTATTTCTATTTATCTCTGAATCTTTCTTTGATTCTTGTTCGCCGCAAAGTATAATATTCGGAACCTATAAAAAATAAATTTGTATTTCATTATGTTTCCTCTTAGAATAAATCTTTAAAAATCAAAAAATTACATTTCATTTTGCTAATGTGTTAAATTGATTTATTTAAGTTAAAAGAATTCTCATCAACCTAAAAATCAATTTTCCTTATAAAAATCGAAACATTTTCACTAATTAGACAAATTTCATAACTTATTTAATTTGGTGCTTTTTCTTTAAAGACGAAAATCCTTTTTATCAAAATCACTTTCTTTCTCCTTTTATTGAAAATAATTTATTGTTTCCTTAAATAAAGAATAGGATTTAGTTAACATTTCATATTGAGAGAATTTCTTTAATTTCAATGAACAACTTTTCACGTGAATGGAATAAATGGCATGTTTGCATATAAATTTAAGACTTCACAACGCTAACCATAATTTTTAAAACTAGTCATTTTTTTTTACAAATCAGTCAAATTTTCTTTTGGTCAATCATTTTTCAACGAACGCTTCTTGAGTGATTTAACAATCTTCTCAAGGTGTTACCTGAATCCTTACCTAGTTTCTCTATTTCAAAGGTTTATTTTTGTTTTTAAGCTTTTGAAAATTTTTAAATTTTTCTTGATATTTTTCATAAAAATCAAGTGGTGAATCTGTATTTTCATAAATTGTTTTAATGTTTGTAAGTTTTGAAATAGTTTAAATAGTCAAAAACCATATTTTCCAACCCTTAGAGACAAAAAGGGATAAAATAATTATGGTAAAGAATATTTTTCTTCTTCGCATTCACAAAGAAGAAAACGAGATGCACTAGAAATCAACAAATTGACTAATTTTGCATGCTTTCAAAATCTCTGAACGTACCCTCGAAATTCGTTCAGGACTCCACAAAAGTAAAACAAATCTACTACTAGGCTATTCTTGACATTCCCAACTCAATGGCACCATTAGATTTTTGAAAAGAGGTCATTTATGATAAATTAGTCTTTGGGACCCCTTTTAGGATTGTTTCACTAGTTTTTGTCAAAAGAGTCAAATTGAGAAATAAAGGCTCCGAGCCTGAACTAACCACTCTACTAATCCAAAATTGATGTTCCAGATTTAATGAAACTTTCTAAATCACCATCCGACCCTCAAAATATGAAATGTTGACCAAAGTCAACACATGTCTTTTAAAAGCCTCTAAGAGTCTCAAACTTACCTAAATCACTCCCGAACACATCAGGGATTATACCAACCAACCTCACAACTCACAAATAACATATAACAACTATAGTTGCAACAAAATGGTCAAAACACATAAAAATGAGAAAATCACAACTAAAGTTATTATAGAACTTATGGAGATAATGGAGAAGATGAGAATGAATTGACCAAAAGAGATGCTAATCAGGGCAAAATAGGTATAATACTCAGTAGGTATAATAAGTTGACTTGAGAAAAATAGATAATAAAGTAAATAAAATACAGACTATGGACACGTCACTTGCAATCATAAAATGTCCCAAACGGTAGCCCACACCGTCTCCACTAATAGTTCTACAATATTCACATGTACCACATGCAAATACAAGAAAGAATCATAAGTATACATATATCGCACATACAAGTATGAAAAAGAAGTACACATACACAGATGTCACATCAAAAAGATGATACAACACAGAATTGGCACAACATATATTATATGCAATGAATGTGATGGTGATGATGATGTAATGCACGAGGTTATCGCACAAGCTCCGTGTACACCTAACGAGTTATGCTCCTGAGGTAGGACCCATGGAGGTTCTTCAATCAAAATACAACCAATATCCATAACTCCTCTTCGACGCATATATCAACAGAGGATTTTTAAAGATGTTTCATTTTTTGTTAGAAAAAGCTAGTGTTTTCAATATTTAAATGGTTGTACCAGTGTTTCATGAATATATGTGATATTAGTATGTAATTCTCACAACCAACCAAAATGAAAATTTCTAAATCCAACCAATATACAAATCAAGTCAGCCAAAATCCACTCAATATTCTAACTATCCATGAATCTAATGTAATCCATATGCCAATAGAGTAAAAATACATAGTAATATGCTATTGATACCACATAAACTCCAATTTAGATTTTTCTTATCATAAAAGATACAACTAAATACATATGCACAAGACCAACAACATCAAAAAAGACCCCACACAGTCACACATAGAAAATATTATCTCAAAACCACCCAATAACTACAATATATCCCCCACACGGGCACAACACAATAATGTATCTATTTTCATGATTGCTTCTCGCACCCACAACATTATTTATATCAATATTCCCTACCCATCACAATTTGAAGAAAGTTAAGTCATAACCTACCTTGAATGCCAAAAATCGAACCCAAAAAGCCTTCTTCATGGACTATTTTCTTTATGAACGGATTCAAAATCACCTAAAATACACAAATATAGAATCTACACATCAAAAGAAAGTCATCGCTACTCATATTACCCACTATTGGATCAGGGTCAAAATGCACTTCAAAAATGGGCTTTCAAGAAAGAAGGGTAAAATTAAAATTTTAGTCCAAAAATATACTTCTCATGATTGTAAGAACCCATGGGAGAAAACCCAAGTAAAAACAGTTTGAAATTGGGGTTTAAATCGAAGAATCATTAATCTAGGCCTTCTAGACCAAAATCCCCAAATTCCATCTTTGAATTTATGTTTTAACAAGGTTTTAATGATAAAATTAAAGAAAAACGATTGAAATAAGGAGTTGGATCTTACCCAATCTTGAAAATAAAAGAAATTGCTCAAAAACTCAAAACCTCAAGCTCCAAGTCCCAAAAATAATGAGAAAATTAAGAAAATGGGTGTGTGTATATAGAGAGAGAGACCCAGGAGCCTCTAAAGAACCTAGGGCTTCTAAAATGGTACCTGCGCTCAAGTGCAAGTTCGCTAAATAGGGCCTTGGTCAATTTAGTGGTTGGTGCTAAAGAGCTTGGGCTACTGCTAAAGCGGTACGAGGAAACTATGCCAGGGTTGCTAAAGTGCCCAACAGCTACTATACCACTCTCTTCTATAGCACCCAAAGTATAGCTTTAGCAGTCATACCAGTTCATGCACCTACTGTGGAGACTTGGAAAATTCAAAGTCTACGCTACCCCCGGGGATTCATCCAGAATCCTAAGAACACAAAGGAACTATGCTACCCTATGAAATTCAATGCTCCAAACTCAATGGAAATATTAGATTTTTGAAAAATGTCATTTTCATAAAGTTGACCCCCAAAATCCAATTTTACAACTTTTCAAATCGAAGATCAAAATGAGATACAAAGTCGTAAAACCACGCCAATCATGTTACCAACCTAAAATCGACTTTTCAGATCTTTTTCCATTTTTTCATCTGACGCACAGGTTAATAAATATTGATCAAAGTCAACTAGTGAGCCTTTATAACCACCAAAAAAACATAATTTCTCATAATTCATATCAAAAGGCATTAGGAACCAAGCTAATCATCCCCACACTCTAAAAATACTACAAGGCAACCTTAGAGAGGGGTAAAATGGTCAAATCACACAGTAATGAATATTTCACAAAAATCACCAAAAGTCAATTTGTTATACGTCACCATATCCTTTCTGTTGGCTTTAAGTCACTATAAGATTCTCCTATATGAATCTTACTTTTTCCATAGATTTATTGAGCATATCAGTACCTCATAGACTCACCTTGAACGTGCTAAACCACCCAATTAAAAACGTACAGATTCTACCATATAAGGCCTTAAAAGAGGCCTTGTCAATGCTAGAGTGTGAGTTATTATTATAGTCAAATTAACACAATGGTAAGTATTGGTCTAACTGACCGCTAAAGTCCATAACATAATCTTGGACCATATCCTCAAGCACCTGGATAGTTCGCTTAGATTGACCTTTGATTTACGGGCGAAAAACTATTCCTAGGTCTAATATAGAACCTAACTCAGATTGAAATATCTTCCATAAATTAGAAGTGAACTGAGTACTCCTGTCTAACCCAATTGAAATTGGTACCCTATATAGCCTTACAATTTCCTTCACAAAAATCTTGACCAACTTGGTCGCATTATAATCAATGCTTACCACAATAAAGTGAGTTAATTTAGTAAACCAATCAATAATAACCCAATTAAAGTCTTATTTCTTTAAGGTTTTTAGAAGATCAACCACAAAATCCATCGCTATCCATTCCTAATTTCATTATGGAATGGGCATCTGCTGAAAAGTACCACTAGGTTTCTAATGTTTGTATTTGACATACTGGCAATTTTGATACTTAACCACATAATCTAAAATGCCGCACTTCATCCTTTACCACCAGTAGTGTTGCCTCAAGTCTCTATATATCTTGTTTGCACCCTGATATGTAGAGTACTTGAAATAAGGAGCCTCTTCCTAAATGGTTGGAATCAAGTTACCCTCTTGAGGTACACACAATCGACATTGAATTCTCAAGGACCCCTCGTTATCAAGAATGGTCTCCTTAGCCTCCTTTTGTAACACCTTTTTCCTGAGGTTGTTCAATTTATTATCTCCAAACTGTACACTCTTAATCTAATCATAGAATATGGACCTAGCCTCTACATGTGCCAATATCTTTCTTTTTCTATTGTATTGGAATCTCATAAAATCATTATCCAAAGACTATAATTCTCTTACCAGGGGACGCCTGGACACATCTAGCAATGTTAAACTCCTTATGCTTGCTAGTTTCCAGCTTAGTGCATTCACCACCATATTAGTATTACCTTGGTGGCATAGGATTGAGATATCAAAGTCTTTAATCAACTCCATCCATTGCCTCTATCTTAGATTCAAATCCTTCTCGATGAACATGTGTAGTATGTTGTTGTAGTCTATGAACACCCTACATTTCATCCTCATAAAGATAGTGTCTCTAAATTTGTAAAGGAAATACCTCGGCTTCTAATTCCAAGTCATGTGTGGGATAGTTTTTCTCATAGAGATTTAGTTGTCTCAAAGCAGAAGCAATAACATTATGATCCTACATCAACACAACACCTAAAACCTAATGTGGGGCATCAAAATATAATAAAATCCTTACCCTTGAACGTCAAGGTTAGTACTAGAGCAGGAGTCAACAAAATTTTGAGCTTTTCAAATCTCTCCTTACACTTGTCATCCCATTTAAATAAAATTTCTTTTTGAGTCAAGTGGGTTTTGATCAAAAAAATGGCAGTAAAACCTTTAAAACTGGCGCTAGTAACTAGATAGCCCCATAAAACTATGGATTTCTATCAGATTTGTTGGTCTGGACCAACTCTTAACAGCCTCAAACTTTTGCAGGTCAATCATAATCCCTTTTTTAGAAACTATGTGCCCTAAGAATGATATCGAAGAAAGCTAGAATTCATACTTTGAGTACTAGGCATACAATTGTATTTTATTCAAAACTTCAACACAGTAAGCAAATAAGCTTCATGCTCTTCTTCACCCAAAAAGTACTTTAACACTCCATATATTAAGATCGTGAAAGTAGTTGAGGTATTCGTCGAGCCAAAAGACATAACCAGAAACCTATAGTACTCATAACAAGTTCGAAAAGCGATCTTAGGGATGTCCCCTACCCTAAATTTTAGCTTAGGATAACCTTACCTCAAATCAATCTTAAAGAATACCACAACTTCTTATAACTTGTCAACTATGTCATCTATACTAACATAGAATATTTATTATGAATGGTCACATTATTTAATTGGCAGTAGTCAATGGACATTCTCATACTAATATCCTTCTTTTTCATAAACAATACTGGTACATCCTAAGGAGAGACACTTGGCTAAGTAAAACCCTTGTTTAACAGTTTTTGCAATTGGGATTTCAATTCTCTCAATTCTTTAGGTGCCATATGATATGGAGTGATAGAATAGCTATAGTCCCCAGCTTTAAATATATATAAAAAAATGTCAACTTTCTTATCTGGAGGCGTACCCAAAAGTTCACCCGAAAACATTTCTAAGAATTCACATACCAATGGAACTGATGTTATAGGAGGGACTACAACTTTATCTTTCCAAAGGTGCTAAAATGCCTTACACCCCTTCCTTACTAATTTTTGGGCACAAATTGCAGACATAACCCTCACAAGATTAGGCTTAAAAGTACATTCTCATTCTAACTTCTCTCTCCTGGGCATGTTGTAATGATGGTTTTGGAATAATAATCAAGAACAACATGATAAGGGTACCACCAACTCATCTCCAAATAATATCAAATTCCTTGATGTCTAGAATGACTAAGTTTGTTGGGGTCTTAAATCCCGAAAACATTATTAAGACACACATTATAAACCTAATCAACACACACTAACACCCTAACTAGTGTAGACACATACATAGAAATATCAAGATATTCATAGTCTAAGTCCAACCCGTGGAAATTTCACAAACATATAAGACAAGGTGGAATCGAGATAAAACAATATAGATAGTATACAATGATAGATAACAATAGTACTTATGATCACTACATCAAAAGCTTCTACCTCAAGACAAGTCAGAAGTGCATAAAGATATAACTTATCACTACCCTGACCGCTGCCTCTATTACCCTAAGCTCTATTTTGACCAACTTGTCCTTCACCTCGATTGGGCTAGTTTACACCCCTAGCATAGCCACCACGACTACCTTATGGATAGATTCTACCATTTCTCTACCACTATGACTTGTCAAAACTAAAGCAATATAAGTTGGTAGGTGAGTCAACTGACATACAAAGAATAAATTAAGACAATACCTTTTGACATGTTCCAAACCCCCAGACTCAAAGCATTTAGGCCAAAGAGTATGCCTTCAAAATTAAAGAGGATGAAGGCATGTAGCTACCACCTCGAAAAGTCTGATGGCTGACCTCGAATAGGCCCCCTATGGATACTAGCATAGCTGAGTGGTATTTCTTAAAAAAACCACACCTATTTGAGACAGTACCATAAAATTAGCCCAAGGTTTAAGCCTTCTTCTCACCTACATTTTCCTCTCTCTATTTCTCAAGTGCTTAAGCCTTCTTGGCAAAATCAATAATATTCTAAAAAGACTTACCAAGCACAACCACAAATAAAGTAGCCAACTAAATCCCTAAATTTAGACCCTTTACAAAGTACCTAATCTACTCTTCTTATTAGGTAATCAACGTTGGTGCATAGTGGTACAAGGCATGAAACTTGGCCTCATAGGCTACATTGAATAGGCTACCCTGCTCTCTAACATGAATAAATCATTCTTTTTCTGGTCATAATAAGTGTGGGGAACATATTTATTAAGGAATGTATTCTAAAATTAAGCCTAAGTAAGTGGAGAAAAAGAAGCCCTACACTCCACAAATGACCTCAACCATTACTTGGCTTCGTTCTACAACTAAATGAAAACAAACTCCACACCATACTTTTTAGCAATACCCATCTTATGCAGATATTTGTAACAATCTATAAAGAACTCTAAAGTATCCTCAGATTTTGTACCTTGTAATATAGAGGGCTTTATCTTCATGAACATACAAAATAGCCCATTCTCATTATCAATCATCACTGATCTAAGTACATGTTGGAAATACATGCCTTTTTAGAGCCTGTATCTATCCATGGTACTACAGGAGTGGCATGTTGCAAGGCTGTAGGCAGATCAGTGTAAATCACTAGAGTGTATCTATGCCAGCCAAGCTATCCAATAATCTCAACACTTATTGAATCACTTCTACAGACAAGGGTACCTGAGATGTACCATTTGGTGCTAGTACCATATTCTCTGGAGCTATCATCTCTTATTTCTTAACTACCTCTTCTTTATCTTAAGCATAGCCTGGTGCATCTATGAAGAGAGAGGGAGAGAGGATGATGATATCTACTTCCTTAATCTCTTGACTGCTTATTCTCTACCCTTAACGGGCACTACTCTTTATCTTTTCTTTTTTGCTCTGCCTCTAAATTGAGGCCTACCTCAGACTACGGCTAATGCAGGTGTTGTTGTAGGTGCTACCCTATGTGTTGTTAATACTGCTTTAGTGGAGTAGGTATTCACTATTTTATAATAAGAGTGAAAGGATTAGATACCAACTTAGATCGCCAGATACCAATAGAAATCAATTTATAGTAGAAAGAAAGAAAGAAAGAAAGGAATTCATTCCTAAAGTTCCATATCCTCCCAAAGAAAAGTACAGACGTCACTATACCATTCCATAGGACTCTACTAGACCTGTTCTTGTATGATGAGTTCAATGAATCTAATTTTTTTATAACCTATCAGTTGATACCCACCGTAACCTATGGAGAGAGAATCATACTAGTCTCACCCATACATACATAAGTATTACTCTCACATTCATAGTATACATTTCCCCATTTAATAAACAAATGCAAAAAGAAAATTTATTCAATAATTTAAACCAACCATCAACCAATATTAATATTCAAATTCATAGACTATGAAAACCTCTATTTATTACATCCTTGAAATATGAAGTCACCATACAACAACATCTAGAAAGTAAATAAGTCTGAAAATAGCTAAAATTTCCAAAACAGAAGTAAAAGAATCATCTTAGGCTAGAAAAAAGACATTAACTTCACAAGAAGATCTGAAGGTTATCGGTACATGGTGCTCACCCTTAAAATTGAGTCTGAACTTCTAACTAGAGTAGAGGTTGCATGTCAACCACTGAAAGATGTTCTGTACTCAATAAAAATAAAAGTAGACTTTCACACTTGGTAATTTTCTTCAACTCATCAACATATATAATCATAATAAGGCACCCAACTCATATGTGTGAGTGCATGTATGCCATATGTGCACATCATTTCTTACCCATCTCAACCTTATTATTAACATCACATTATACCAATGTGGTACCTGACCCATTATCATAATATATCAAATTTCCACCAGTGTGGTACCCAGTCCATAATCACCACATATCACATTCGCACCAAAGTGTTACCCAATCTATCATCTCAATACAAAAAAATAGTGTAAATAAAATGTAATGCAGTCATTAAATCACAAGTCATGCTAGAAGGTTCTCATAAATGTCAAGTTCGCAAACAAGCACAAAGGTAAGAAAATATATGTAATACCCCAAAAATTCCAAGCCAATATTAGAGCCATATACCAATCTCATGCATAGTACATCATGGTTATTTTATAGTTTTATGAGTAGTTTAGATGTACATTAAGGCTTCAAATAACTCCGTGCTATTAGACGAATCAAAACATTCCTTACCAATTGAATTCTTGAGAAGGATATTGGTATAGTCAACTTCAAATGAGAATATCTCTCATTATACTTGGAATTTTTTATCTCATGAACCATCAGCAGATATGTAATTGAATTATCTTTCCAACGATACCAATTTTGCCTAAATTTGATATCGAAACAAAGAGTTATTCCTATTTTACTCTAGCATGTCAGGCTGGAAACTGTGTGACGATATTCATGGTAGCTTACCACATTTGTGATGCCCTATCATGAAGGTTGTCAGCCTTAGGCAGAAACTACCTCCAGTGTGATGACATTTGTGGTAGCTTACCACATTTGTGATGCCCTACCATGAAGGTTGTCAGCCTTAGGCAGAAACCAGCTCCTAAGTGACGACATTCATGGTAGCTTACCACATTTGTGATGCCCTATCATGAAGGTCGTTAGCCTTAGGCAGAATCTATCTTCTTTATGACAACATTCATAGTAGCTTACCATATTTGTGATGCCCTACCACAAAGATCGTCAGCCTTAGGCAGAAACCAGCTCCTAAGTGATGACATTCGTGGTAGCTTACCACATTTATGATGCCCTACCATAAAGGTCATCAGACTTAGGCAGAAACCATCAATTCCAGCTCCAGTGTAATGACATTTTTGATGGCTTGTCACATTTTTGATGTCTTGTCACAAATGTCGTCAGCTATGATTTTTAGCAACTGGGAATTTATTTCATAAGGGTATTTCGGTGTTTTCCTTCACCTTCCACGACTTATAACCCTAAAGAGGCATAATTTTTCCCTTTTTTCTTCAGTTAAGCATCTTAAAAACCCTCTCTTACACTCTCAACAACAAGATTAGGGTTTTCTCTCAAGATCATCTCCTCAAGAGCAAGCCTAAGGAGTTCTTCAAGAACCTTCAGAAATATTAGATCTCTTTCAATATTCAATCACTAAGGTATTCATAGTGTTCATCTATGGATCCAATCCGTTCATAAAGCTCAAGAACTATATTTTAAATACTATTTTGTAAACTTTTTGTGGTGATATGAGTATGTACATGTTAATGATTGTTGTTTAAGTTTCAATTTGATGTCTAAAGGTGTTTTCATGGAATATATATGTTTGTTATTTGAAAACCATGAACTTTAGGTGGTTTAATATGGTACAAGTATGAAACTCACCTATGCCTTAAAGAATGCATGCAAGGTGTTTGATAAAATGCTTAGGATGCTAGAAATTCATGTTTGTAAGGTTCTATGATGTCTAATGACAAGTCCTTGTTAGCTATATACTTTAATATGGATCCTATGCTTTTCATGTGTTGCTATTGTGGTGGTATGAAGCATGTAAGATAATGGAGATATACAATATATACACAAAATATATCCATGCATTCCCTACAATGTTTAAGATGTTGAATAACTATATGAAATATGATACCCCCTACTTATGATATTATGAATTTGGACTCAAATCTTATGATCAAGTCATGTCATGTGTGTCAGTTTCTCTCTATCGAGTCCTGGGGGTATTCGTACCCGAAAAACATAGTTGTGTGCCTAGAGCCATGTTATGTTGTCACAATAATCTTCGTCAAGCTATAATCTATAGAACTCAGTCAGTCATATGACTCAGGAAACCTTAGAAATTTAATGATCTCAGTTTACTCTCAGATAATAGTACTACTCCGTCAGACAACGAAAGTCAGTTAATCTGTCTATGTACAGTCAGTTGAATCATGTTTAGTCTCTTTAGATAGGAGTAGAAGTTAGCACTGAGTGAAACCAAGGATGGGGAATCACCTACCAGTTTTAGGGTGTGATTCTTAGCATTCATCCTTATGTTCTAGAACTACCTATCCAGCGTAAGTTGAGACATCTTAGCCTGTTAGATTAGGGTTGATGAGCTGGCTTAACCTGTCAGTTTAGGGTCCCACCATTCTCACTTTGAGTACCTACTATATAAGGGTCACTCACAACTGTCCTTACCAGTAGCACAGTATTAACACCCCTCCAGTCAGGGCAGAGATTGGACCCCAGCTTAGCTGTAATAATATACATGGGGCATGTCGGTTAAACAACTACCTCCCATAGTTTTAGTATCAGTCTCAGTAAAAGAACTCAGATAGTTCTTTAGATATAAGTATACTAGGACTGTTAGATACGGTCAAATTTAGTTATAGCGTGAAACTCAGAGAGTTCAACCAGATTCAGGGCTGTCAAATACAGTCATCTATGTTATCAGAACTACGGTTCCAGCCATGTATTAGCGTACAGATTTAGCCATTACGTACTCACGATCTTAGTTACTATGTATGTATGTTTGTACTCTTTCGTTCATATTAGTCATTCAGTAGTATTATTCATGCATGTAAACCCTTTGCATTAGCCTACCTCACTCGTATACTCAGTACTCCAATTGTACTAACGCATTTGTGCTATGGTGCTTTCTTTTCATGTTACACCATAGGTTTAGAGGCACGAGTTCCAGACCAGCAGTAGCCGTCGCATTCAGCATACAGAGTTGCAGTGAGTCCTCTTCATTCGAGGATGACGTTATTTAATTTATTCATTTATTTCTTTAGTTTAGTTTTATGGAGTTAGTTGGATACATGTTTCTTCAACTCCTTATTTCAGACAGTACTTAGAGGCTTTCAATTTCATGCTCAGATTTAGCTTTCAGATTTAGTTTTCAGTTGTTTTGGGTATTTTTTGCCCATATGATGTTATATTATTTTAGTTGAACCGTATGGCCTATTGTGCATGTTTTCTGCATTATTATGTCATGAACTACAGTATACAGGTACAAATATCAATCATGGGTTAAGTTGTGGTCCCTCGGGGTCATAAGCACCATGTAGCATTCCGGTTCAGATAATCGAGGGGTTACAAACTTGGTATTAGAGCCTAAGGTTCAATAAAGTTCTAGGAAGTCTGAAAGCCGCATCTAGTAGAGTCTTGTACACAAATGTGTTGTGCACCATATTTATGTACAGGAGGCTATGAGCTATTTTAGGAACAATTCCCTTTCTTTAGTATTCATGTCATGCTAGTAAGCATAATTTCAAGTCAGTCTCTCAGTCTAATGCGCTCTTCTCTTATTTCAGAAACATGCCTCCAAAAAGAAGAAATCAGCCAACTCCTCATCCCAAAGATCCTTTGGGAGAACATGTTTGTCATGCAAAGTTTAGGATTGCATTTACCGCTCTTGATTAGTCTGTAGCTGCCCAGAATGAATGACCAGTAGTCACTCCAGCCAATCCAGTGGCCAATTCAGTAGCAGCTAGGATTCGGGGCTTCACCCGAATGAACCATCCATCTTATTTTAGATCTAATCCAGACGAGGATCCTTAGGAATTCATTGACCAAGTCTAGAAGGTCATTAATATCATGGGAGTCACGTATTCTCAAAGTGCTGAGTCAGTTGTATACCAATTGCATGATGTCGCTCACACTTGGTACAAGCAGTGAGTAGCAGAAAGTTTAGAGGATGCAGGTCCTGTTGAGTGGGAAGAATTTGTCACAGTTTTCTTAGTCAAATTCTTTCCCCAAAAGCTGAGAGAGGCCAAAGTTCTTGAGTTCATCAATCTCAGGCAGGGAAATATAACAGTTAAAGAGTATTCTCTTAGATTTACTCAGCTAGCTAGATATGCCCCTCATGTGGTTGCAGACAATAGGGCTAAGATGAGCAAGTTCATGTCAGGGGTGAATGATAGCATGGTAAATGAGTGTAGGTCTATGATGCTGAACAGTGATATGACTTTAGCCAGGCTTATGACCCACACTCAACAGATAGAGGGGCAGAAGGTTAAGACTAGGGAGAGGCACAAAAAAAGAGCAAGAGCAGGCAGTTTCAGTTTTGCTCAGCCCAAATCAGATGGAGAAAATCGTTCGTAGTTTCATCCTAAGTTGGCAGTTCTAGCCCCTTCCTCCGCTAGTGCCCTAGTGCAGAAGTTCAGGGACAGCAACAGAGATAGGGCACAAGGCTCTAAATCTCAGGGCAGTATTAGAAGTGCCCGAACAAACCCCCTTTGTCAGACTTGTGGTAAGACCCACAAGGGTATTTGTAGAGCCGGTAGTGATGTCTTTTTTGGTTGTGCTAAGCCAGGCCACAGGATTAGGGAGTGTCCTCATCCAGGCCCTCAGGGTTAGCACAATCATTCCACAGCTCAGTCCGATCGCCCGAACCAGTAGGGTGCCACTTCCAGTGCTACTAGTAGGCAACGCCCAAATAGACTCTATGCTTTTCAGACCCAACAGGATCAGGAAAATTCTCTTGATGTCATTACTGGTAAGTTACAGATTTTCCATGTTCATGTTTATGCTTTGCTAGACCCAGGTACATCCTTGTCTTTTGTCACTCCATACATTGCAGGCAATTTTGGAATCAGTCCCGAAATTTTAGCAGAGCCCTTTTCATTCTCTACCCCAGTGAGTAAGACCATCATAGCTCGGTGAGTCTATAGGAAATGCCCGGTTATGATATTTTAGAAATCTATATTAATAGATTTAGTCGAGTTAGAGATGATTGATTTTGATGTCATTCTCGGCATGGATTGGCTTTATTCCTGATATGCCATAGTCGACTGTAGAAATAGGATAGTTCAGTTTCAGTTCCCAAATGAGCCCGTCCTAGAGTGGAAGGGTAGCACTTCGTCTTTTAGGGGTTAGCTTGTTTCCTACCTTCAGGCAAGGAAAATAATTTCTAAGGGGTATGTGTATCATCTCGTACATATTAAGGATTCTAGTTCCAAATCTCCCAGTCTCGAATCAGTCCCAGTGGTTAATGAATATTCAGACGTCTTTCCCAAAGATCTTCCAGGCATTCCTCCCGAAAGGGAGATAAACTTTGGCATAGACCTTCTCCCAGATACTCAGCCTATTTCTATTCCGCCATATAGAATGGCACCATAAGAACTCAAGGAACTGAAAGATCAGTTGAAGGATCTCTTAGACAAGGGATTCCTCAGGCCCAATGTATCCCCATGGGGTGCGATAGTCTTATTCGTGCGCAAGAAGGACGGTACTCTTAGAATGTGTATTGATTACCATCATCTCAACAAAGTCATGGTCAAGAATAGGTATCCGCTTCCTAGGATAGATGACTTGTTTGACCAACTTCAGGGTGCCAGTTATTTCTCCAAGATAGACCTCAGATCAGGCTATTATCAGCTCAGAGTTAGAGAATGTGACATTTCCAAGATAGCTTTTTGTACTCGGTATGGTCACTTTGAATTTTTAGTCATGTCCTTTAGTCTTACCAATGCCCCTGCAGCTTTTATGGACTTGATGAATCGGGTGTTCAAGTAATACTTGGACATATTCGCCAAAGTTTCCATAGATGATATTCTGGTCTATTCTCGCACAGAGCGTGATCATTCAGACCATCTCATAATTGTTCTTTAGACTCTCAGGGATCACCAGTTGTTCGCCAAGTTTAGTAAGTGTGAATTTTGGCTAAGATTATTAGCATTCCTTGGACACATTATTTTGGGTGATGGCATTAGAGTAGATCCTCAGAAAACCAAAGTGGTAAGAAACTGGTGTCGCCTTGTCTCTCTATCAGATATCAGGAGTTTCTTGGGTTTGTCTGGCTACTACCGATGGTTTGTTGAGGTATTTTCTTCTATTACATCTCCTATGTCCAGATTAACTCTGAAGAAAGTCAAGTTTCAGTGGTCAAAACCTTGCGAGAAGAGTTTTCAGGAGTTGAAAGCTCAACTTACCTCAGCTCCAGTTTAGCACTTTTCAATGGTTCCATGGATTCATAGTATATTGTGATGCATCTAGAGTAGGTTTAGGTTGTGTCCTCATGAAGCATGGTAGAGTCATAGCCTATGCCTCCAGACAGTTAAATCCCCATGAGAAGAATTATCCTACTTATGACCTTGAGTTAGCAGCAGTTGTCTTTGCCTTAAAGATTTAAAGGCATTATCTATACGGTGTTCTTGTAGACGTTTTCATAGATCATAAGAGCCTTCAGTATGTCTTTTCCTATAAATATCTCAATCTTCATCATAGGAGGTGGTTAGATCTCTTAAAGAATTATGACATGAGTGTCCTTTATCATCCTGGCAAGGCCAATGTAGTGGCCGACGCACTCAATAGACTATCCATAGGTAGCGTTGCCCATGTTGAGGATGGTTAGAAGAAATTAGCTCAGGAGATTCATCAGCTTGCCAGCCTAGGCATTCTCTTAGTCAACTCTTCAAAGGGTGGTGTATGTGTTCAGAGTAGTTTAGAGTCATCTCTAGTTTCTGAGGTAAAAGAGAAGCAAGACAGGGATCCTAGCTTTTTCAAGCTAAAAGAGTCAGTTCAAAGTCAGGAAGTAGAGGTTTTCTCCCAAGGGGGGACATGGTGTTCTTCGTTGTCAGGGTCGTCTGTGTGTTCCCGATATAGATGACTTGAGGCAGTGAATTCTTGCAAAAGCGCATGGTGCGTGATACTCTATTCATCCAGGGGCCACTAAGATGTACCGCGACTCGCGGGAGATCTATTGGTGGAAGTAGAATGAAGAGAGAGATTACAGAGTTTGTGGCTAAGTGCCCTACATATCAGCAGGTTAAGATAGAACATTAGAAACCTAGTGGTTCCATGCAGGATTTCACTATTCCTATGTGGAAGTGGGAAGAAGTGAACATGGACTTCGTAATGGGTTTTCCTAGAACACATCATCAGCATAATTCAATTTGGGTCATTGTAGATAGAATGACCGTCAGCTCATTTCCTTCCAGTTCTTACCTCTTACTCAGCCGAGGATTATTCCAAACTCTATATTAGGGAGTTGGTCAAATTACATGGTATTCCACTATCTATTATCTCAGATAGAGGTACCCAGTTCACCTCTCACTTCTGGAAAGCATTCCAAAGGGTCTTGGTACCCAAGTTCGTCTCAGTACAGCGTTTCATCCTCAGACAAATGGTTAAGCAGAAAGGACCATTCAGACTCTAGAATATATGCTAAGGGCATGTGCAATTGATTTCAAGGGAAGCTGGGATAACCACTTGCCTTTGATTGAGTTTGCATACAACAAAAGCTATCACTACAGTATTCAGATGGCTCCATTCGAAGCTCTCTATGGTAGGAGATATAGGTCTCTGATTGGTTGGTTCAAAGTTAGTGAGACCACATTCATAGGGCCTAACTTAATATTTGATGCCTTAGAGAAAGTTCAGTTGATCAGAGAAAGACTCCGGGCTACTCAGAGCTGACAGAAGTCTTATGCAGATATTCGTAGAAAGGACCTCAAATTAGAGGTCGATGACTATGTCTATCTCAAGATCTCTCCCATGAAGGGAGTGAAGAGATTCGGCAAGAAGGGAAAGCTTAGTCCCTAATATATCGGTCCTTTCAGGATTCTCAGTCACTTTGGCAAGGTAGCCAATGAGCTCAAATTTCCTTCAGATCTAGCCTCAATTCATCCAGTCTTCTATGTCTCTTTGGTCAAGAAGTGCATACGTGCTCCAGCAGTTGTAGTCCCTATTTAGAGTGTTGACATTCAGAATAGCCTCTCTTATAAAGAGATTCCTGTTGAAATCCTCGACTATCAAACTCGTAGGCCAAGGAAAAAAGAAGTCCCTCTTGTCAAGGTTCTTTAGCGGAATCAGTCCATGGAGGGAGCTACTTGGGAAGCAGAAGCAGATATGCAAACCAAGTACCTTTATCTTTTCTCAACTAATTCAGGCTTAGCTCAAGGTAACCATTTTCCTTAAGCTTATTGAGTTACATGTTCAAAATTCCAGTATAAAATTGGTATCAAGTATCAGTACATAGCTTATCATGCATTCATGAGTTCAGCTTATCAGTCATGCATCAGATATGCATGTTTAATTGGTCTATATTCAGTTTTGAATTCAATTTAGTCCTAAATCATGTGCCATTTGAGCATGATCAGTGTATGCATCATTTATCTTTCCTCCCCTCTCAATCAGACATCATTCGAGGATGAATGTTTCCAAGGGGGAGATATTGTAATACCCCAAAAAATCCAAACCAATATTAGAGCCATGTACCAAGCTCATGCATAGTACATCATGGTTATTTTATAGTTTTATGAGTCGGTTAGATGTATATTAAGGCTTCAAATAACTCCCAGCTATCAGACGAATCAAAACATTCCTTATCGATTGAATTCTTGAGGAGGATATTTATATAGTCAATTTCAAATGAGCATATCTCTTATTATACTTGGAAGTGTTCTTCGTTGTCAGGGTTGTCTGTGTGTTACTGGTGTAGATGACTTGAGGCAGCAAATTCTTGCAGAAGCGTATGGTGCATGATACTCTATTCATCCAGGGGCCACTAAGATATACCGCTACTTGCGGGAGATCTATAGGTGGAAATGGGATGAAGAAGGATGTTGCAGTGTTTGTGGCTAAGTGCTCTATATGTCAGCAGGTTAAGATAAAGCATCAGAAACCTAGTGGTTCCATACAGGAGTTCACTATTTCTACTTGGAAGTAGGAAGAAGTGAACATGGACTTCATGACGGGTTTGCCTAGAACACGTCATCAGCATGATTCAACTTGGGTCATTGTAGACAGAATAACCAAGTCAGCTCATTTCCTTCCAGTTCATACCTCTTACTCAGTCGAGGATTATGCCAAACTCTATATTAGGGAGTTGTTCAGATTACACGGTGTTCCACTATCTATCATCTCATATAGAGGTACCCAATTTACCTCTCACTTCTGGAAAGCATTCCAAAAGGGTCTTTGTACCCAAGTTTATCTCAGTACAGCATTTCATCCTCAAACAGATGGTCAAGCAGAAAGGACCATTCAGAATCTAGAAGATATGCTAAGGATGTGTGCAATTGATTTCAAGGGAAGCTGGTATGACCACTTACCTTTGATTGAGTTTGCATACAACAACAGCTATCACTCCAGTATTCAGATGGCTCCATTCGAAGCTCTCTATGGTAGGATATGTAGGTCTCCGATTGGTTGGTTCAAAGTTAGTGAGACTGTAGCAATAGGGCCTGACTTAGTATTCGATGCCTTAGAGAAAGTTCAGTTGATCAGAGAAAGACTCCAGGCTGCTCAAAGTCGACAGAAATCTTATGTGGATGTTCGTAGAAAGGATCTCGAATTCGAGGTCGATGACTATGTCTATCTTAAGATCTATCCCATAGAGGGAGTGAAGAGATTCGGCAAGAAGGGAAAGCTCAGTCCCCAATATATCAGTCCCTTCAGGATTCTCAGTCACTTCGGCAAGGTAGCCTATGAGCTCGAATTTCCTTCAGATCTAGCCTTAGTTCATCCAGTCTTCCATGTCTCTTTGCTCAAGAAGTTCATAGGTGAACCAGCAGTTGTAGTCCCTATTCAGAGCATTGACATTTAGAATAGCCTCTCTTATGAAGAGATTCCAGTAGAAATCCTCGACTATCAGACTCGTAGGCTGAGGAACAAAGAAGTCCCTCTAGTCAAGGTTCTTTGGCGGAATCAGTACATGGAGGGAGCTACTTGGGAAGCAGAAGCAGACATACGAACCAAGTACCCTCATCTTTTCTCCATTAATTCAGGCTTAGCTCGAGGTAACCATTTTTCTTAAGCTTATTCAGTTACATGTTCAAAATTCCAGTATAAAATTGGTATGAAGTATCAGTTCATAGCTTATCATATATTCATGAGTTCAGCTTATCAGTAATCCAACTGATATGTATGTTCAGTTTGGCTATATTCAGTTTAGTATTCAATTCAGTCCTAAATCATGTGCCAGTTGAGAATGATCAGTGTATGCATTGTTTATCTTTTATCCCCTCTCAAACAGTCATTATTTGAGGACAAATTTTTCCAGGGGTGAGATATCCTATCAACAGATAGATAATTAATTAGCATTTCAACGATATCAATTTCACCTAATTCCACATGAATGGGGAATGACTATTCTTTGTAAAACTTTACGGACAAGTATATGATCATCAAGCAAAGACAAATTAAATATGGATAAGTGGGTTTTTCTTTGAACTTTTCGTAGTGAACATGCATCTAATGCACTCGATCAATTGGTAGATTTGATATCTTTGAACCGTTGATCTTTAATGTACACCTAGGCAACACATGTCATAAAACCAGCCTTTTACCATTTATGGTTCTCACGTTTCAACCATAAACACATCCCGTTCTTATGAGATCTTAGAGAATAGGCCTTTACTAACATTCTCCTTGAAGCAGCTTTGAGTTCTCCCTTATATTGGTGATTTCTAAAAGTTCAATCCTGTAGATTAAACTATTTGGTCATTCTGCCAAATTTAGATAATCATTAAAAGACTTTACACCATAAGTCTTATCCTTATTTACTAAATATTATTTACATCATGAGAATGGATTGGGTATGTTGATAATTTTGAACCTGTCAGACACAACTTTGTTTGATCTCCTTGAACCTAGATCTTGGAATCTCCAGTCTGCTAGGTAGAGTTACCGCCATTTTGACTTATCCTAGGCCTTAAACCCATTCCTTGGATGTTCTCTCAACTCCTTCTCTAGATAGGCCTTTTGTAAGCGTATCCGACACGTTATCCCTTGACTTCACATAGTCAACAGTGATAATTCCATAAAAGAGAAGTTCTCTAGTGATATTATGTCTCCATCTTATATGACAAGATTTATCATTGTACATCACGCTCCCTGCTCTACCTATTGCCTCTTGGCTATCATAGTGTATACATATTGGTGCCACTGGTTTGGGCCAATAAGGAATATCTTTCAAGAAATTCCAGAGCCATTCTACTTCATCACCGGCTTTATCCAATATGATAAATTCAGATTCCATTGTAGAGCGAGCAATACATGTTTGTTTGGATGATTTCCAAGAGACTGCTCCTCTACCGATAGTAAATACATATCCACTTGTGGATTTTAATTCATTCGATCCGGTGATCTAAATTGCATCACTATTTCCTTCAAGTACCATAGGATATTTATTATAATGCAAAGCATAGTCTTAAGTGTATTTAAGATACCCCAAAACTCTTTTCATTTCCATCTAATGAGTTTTATTGGGATTACTCGTGTACCGACTCAACTTATTAATGATACATGTTGTGTCTGGTCGTGTGCAATTCATGATATACATTTAACATCTCCACACTCTTGTGTACTCCAACTGTGAGTCACTTTCACCTTCATTCTTTTGAAGTGCAAAGCTCACATCTAATGGAGTTTTGGCAATAACAAATTCCAAATACTTGAATTTGTAAAGTACATTTTCAATGTAATGAGACTGTGACATTTCCAACCCTTATGGAGTTCTATGGATTCTTATTTCTAAGATCACATCCGCAACTCCAAGGTCTTTTATATCAAACTTGCTCTCATGCAGTCGTCTGTAGCATTTATGTCAGTAGAGATAATCAACATGTCATCAACATATAAACAAACAATGACTTGGTGATTTGGAGTGTCTTTAATGTAAACACATTTATCACATTTATTTTTCTTCAATCTGCTTGCCAACATGGTTTGATCAAACTTCGCATGCCATTTTTTAGGTGTTTGTTTTAGTCCATAAAGTGACTTAACAAGTTCACACACCTTATTTTCTTTTCCTGGAACCACAAAACCCTCAGGTTGTTCCATGTAGATTTATTCCTCCAATTCTCCATTTAGGAATGTTGTTTTCACATACATTTGATAGATTTTAGGACCATATACTGCCTCCAAGGCAATTAACACCCAAATTAATGTTATCCTTGTTACTGGTGAGTAGGTATCAAAGTAATCAAGACCTTCTTTCTGTTTGAAGCCTTTTACTACAAGTCTTGCCTTGTATTTGTCAATAGTACCATCTGTTTTCATTTTTCTTTTAAAGATCCATTTAGAACTTAAAGGTTTATTTGCTGTAGGAAGATCAACCAACTCCCACGTATGGTTTCTTAAGATTAGATCAATCTTACTATTGACTGCCTCTTTCCAAAGGGATGAGTCTGACGACGACATCGCTTCCTTAAACGTTTCAGGCTCATTTTCTAAGAGAAATATTACAAAATCCGATCCAAATAAAGTCGATGTTCATTGACGTGTCCTACATATTGGATTCTCATCATTATGTACATCCTCACTTGGTTCATCTCGAGGTCATTTAGACCCCTCCCCCTACTAAACTGTTCATGTCTAGGTTTATATGGTTAAATGTCAGTATTATCTGATTCAATTACCATATTTTCATTGATATCTGGATGTTCATATTTATGAACCAAAATCCAACATTCTTTACTACTTTTAGCATATCCTATGAATATACAGTTCACTATCTTAGGTCCTATCCTTACTATTTTAGGCATAAGAACTTGGACCTTTGCTAAACACCCCCACACTTTGAAATATTTCAAGTTAGGTTTCTTTCCTTCCTATTTTTCATATGGAATTGATTGTGTCTTACTATGGGGCACTCAATTAAGTATTCAGTTAGTTGTAAGGATAGCTTCTCCCTATAAATTTTGTGGTAAACCTGAACTTATTAGTAAGGCATTCATCATTTCCTACAAGGTTCAATTTTTTCTTTCCAAAATTCCATTAGATTAAGGTGAATATGGTGTCGTAGTTTGATGGATATTTCCATTCTCTACACATATTTACGCAAAGGGAGATTCATATTCTCCGTCCCTATCACTTCTTATCATTTTTATCTTTTTCTCCAGCTGATTTTTGACTTATGTTTTATATTCCCTAAACGCATCTATTGTTTCATCCTTACTGTTTATCAAATAGACATAGTAGTATCTAGTGCAATCGTTAATAAAAGTTATAAAATACTTTTTTCCACCACGAGATGGTATTGACTTCATATCATAAATGTTAGTGTGGATTAAATCTAAGGAATTGGAATTGCTTTCAACGAACCTATATGGATGCTCAGCATACTTTGATTCCACACAAGTTTGACATTTTGATCTATTACACTCAAAGTTTGGCAAAAATTTTAAGTTAACTAGTTTTTGAAAGGTTTTGTACTTGACATGTCCTAAACGAATATGTCATAAATCGTTTGATTCTTAGCAAGTAAGAAGAAGCCTCAACTTTCTTCATTTCAACAACTATTACATAAAGTTTGAAAAGTCCCTCATTGAGGTAGCCCGTTCCTGCATATATTTCATTCTTGCTTATTACAATTGTCTCCAAAACAAACACACATTTAAATCTATTTTTAATGAGAAGTGTCGTCGGCACTAAGTTTTTCCTAATAGTAGGAACATGGAAAACATTGTTGAGAGTTAACACCTTCCCGAAAGTGACTTTTGGGAATATTTTCCCACTTTCTTCAACCTTGATTGCTATATTATTTCCCATGAAGATCACTTCTCTGGGACTAACGGAATCATAAGTAGCAAAAGCTTCTTTGTCCATTCAAACATGTCTAGTGGCTCCTAAATTAAACCACCATTTATTTGGATATCCAACTAGATTGCTTTCAGTGATCATATCACATTGATTTTCAAATTTTCTAGTTGTTTCCAACATGTTTATCTAATCTATTTTCTTGTCCAGAAGACTTCTTCATCTTCTTATTATTTGAAGCATCATCCTTAATAGGATTTGCAACCATCATTGATGACTTTTCATTCAACTCATTATCCTTGTCTATCTTGGAATGACTCATAAGATCTTTCAAATCAAACAATTGATTTTCAATCATTATTATTATTATTATTATTATTATTTAATAATATGAGGATCTATACTTGTGAACATTTGCATTACAAGTTTGGCCAGTCAAAATGACATTAATTGTTGTCATTCTTTGAAGTTCACACCAAAATATTTTTCTGTTTCTCTATCGTTTTCATTGCTAGAGCAATACCTGAATGACTTAATGATGCAATATTGGTAGTCGTTGGGATAACACCATTCACAATCAAATCAATTTATTGTTCAGTTTCGTTCATCATTTTCTTGTCAATCTTTGACATACTCTTTAGTATTTCAGAATACTAACAATAAAGAATTTAATCTTTAGCCAAATTATTTCTAGTCAATGATGAAGTTTTTATATCTTCATATCATCAACCGAATGAACTATGAAACATAACAAAATTTTTATGACTTCAAATCATAATCAAGTTCGAACAAAGTGAAATCCCACAGATTTTAAAATCCAGAAATCAATACAGAGATCTTAAAAAATCGGTGAAGTTTTTATATTCTTCAAACTGAATTCTCATACTGATTTCTCGATGAAGTTTTTATATTCTTCTAATCGAAGTAGTAGAAATCAAAAGATTCTAGGCTCTACAAAATTAAACCCAATACAGATAAACCAAATACTTGATTTATAAATGGCGATAATTTTTTTTCCTACACCAAACAAGCACAATAATAAATATTCTTATACTTTCCTTAGTGTTGTTTTTCTTAATTTTGATAAAATTTGTATTTTTCAATAATAACTTCAAACACATATTCAAATTAACCTATGAACAATCAAATAAAGTTTTAACTCAGTATTTACAACTTTGAACTTTTAACAATAAGTTCAACCCAACTTATGAACATCAACAAAATGAAGTTCATACTATTTTCTGAAAAATAGCAAAATCAAATCTTAAGAACTTCAACACAAGTTCAACCAACATATGAACTATCAAAATGAAGTTTCAAGAACTTCAAACACAAGTTCAAAAATTTGAAGAACTATCAATATGAAGTTCAACTATTTACTGAAAAAATAGTAAATGAAACAATACAAATTAGTAATATTATTTACTTAAGATTGTTGTTCTTCGGGTATGCAATAATCTATATTTCGGCACAGCAACTTCAACACAAGTTCAAGTATAAAATAAGAACACTTATGAAGTTAGTAACACCCTCAACATAAGATCGAAAAGACCTTTCAAAGAAGTGTGTCTTTTAGAAAATTAGATAAAACAAAAAAAGGCTAAGTCTTTCAAATTCACGAAGTGTCCTTAAGGAAATAATTCCCCTCAAGTACCCGAGGTTGTGGAATTTTCCTCCCAGGATAAAATGGCCTAACAATCTGACTGTAGTGGTACCTCAAATGATCGGATTCTCTTCGAACTCACTCAATGTTTAGATGATTACACAAAGTATTTTCAGAAAATAAGAAGAGCTTTTTGCAGAAATTTTTCATACTAAACCTGCAGAAAAAAATGCAGGTTTATATAGCCATCAAGTTCCCCTTCAGAAAGGTGGCAATGGTTCATCTAAAAAGGTGTATCCTTTAGAAGAGTCATGTCTGTTCATTCAAAACATTGTATCATTTTATGAATAGACACAACTATCCGAACAGTCACTCTTTTTCCAAAACAATGTGTCTTTTCCTCAAAGGATTGTGTTCCTCCATTTTTTATTTATACCAATTGAACCTAATACTCTTTATATAGAGTCAATAATAATAAAGTATATGAATTTGTACAGTGAATGAGTTTTTTATGCTAAAAGTTGCTTGAGTTGTCTAGCAATTCCCATTATTTGAGTTCTAGCATGGGAAATGACACTATTTTTATCTTATTTTAAATAATAGTAATTATTTCTTGGCAAGTTTATGTAATGTCCCAGTGGGAAATCTTCTATTAAAACTGCTTGGTTAGTTAAAATCTTGTGATGTTGGATCTTATTCACCTTGTATGTCTAGTTGTGCTTGTATGATGGTATTATTATGTTGTGCTTGATGAATGGTGCATTCTATTTTTAGCAAAACCTTATTCAACAGTCATAAATATATGTCTTTGTATGTGTAAATATGATTTCTTCAACTTTGATGCCTTTAACTATGTTAAATGCACTTTGGAAGAAAGATAAACCATATTAAATGCACTACTTGAGAGATGATACTGTGAAATTTCATAAATCTACTTTGATCAAATTGCAGTGATCAGGTTGTGATACAGTATCATCATGAATCATGACTGAGTAACTATTTAATATATGATAAAAATATTTAATATACGATAAATGAAAGTATAGCCTGCGTCCCTTAAGATGTACGACCTCAGTGGTGAAACTTTTAACGAAGTATACAACATTATTGCTAGAAATAATTGCATGGACACTTTTTTGTTTTCATTGATTTTGACTAGTTTTTCAGCTTTTCATTTTTTCCTGGAACGAATAGTGAAATAATAAAGAAAGTGAAGTCCTGCCAACCTCAAATCTAATCTAATTCTTCTTGCCGCTGACTTTTCTTCGCAAGCACAAAAGACTGAAGTTCCCTCACTTAGTTTCTAGGATAATAAGCTCATACTTTATGATTTCTAACTTATAGCACATAGCATAGCTTTGTTTTGTGCTTCTTATCGATTGTGTAATGGAAGTATCCTCATGCATATTGACATCCACACTCTGCAATTGTGAAGAAAATTCCCCCTACTGATATGTGTCACGGACTGATGTAGTTAAATTTTTTATCCAACTTCATCCAGTGACAGGAAACACACTAAAGAAAGAATTGAGAGCTTAGCTTTCTAGTTTGCTCTTGGAGGAAAACAAAGTTATATCGGCTAGAAAGTGACTCCAGAAATCTCCAGGGATACCCATTTGTTTTCTTATTCATTTAATAAAGGTACGTTCATTATCCTATAATAATTTCAATTTTTTATTTGTAATAAGTGTTATTTTCATTGCTAATGTTCTGTTTAATGATTTCCATGTTATCATATACAGGAAAATTTGAGGTAATATCCTATAGTATAAAGCTAAATCTCTTAATTTAAGTGGTGAAACCTGATTCACCTATTCCTAATGATGATGACGTTGATTTCTAGCTTCAAAGTATTTGTAGCTCTCCAAAGTATACGTTCATTATCCTAAAATAATTTCAATTTTTTATTTGTAATAAGTATTATTTTCATGGATAATGTTTTGTTTAATGATTTCCATGTTATCACATTGATATGTAGGAAAATTTGAGGTAATGTACTATACTATAAAGCTAAAATATCTCAATTTCTGTTTAGCTCCTTTATTGTTTTTCTTAATTTGTTCTCTGCTTACTTCATAGGTTGAAGAAATCTACAAGTACAAAATATTTCTGCAATAATAATACTTTGATGGTTATTGGGTTGTTTTTAATAGTAGTTTATTTTGACAAATACCTGGTTTTGTAATGTTTTAAAAAAATTATGTAATGGGTTTTGCTATCTATATTATTTTGAACATTCTAATTATATTATTAGTTAGTAATTATTTGATATGAATGTTGGTTATTTATTCATTTAATAATTTACACATTTTAATAGTTTTCTAATAAAATTATAGCAACAAAAAATTAGTGATGATTTTGGTTGTTACTACTGAAAAGCTTTAGCGATGGTGTAACGCCTCGAAAATGGGTCCCGAAATGTCACACGGTGGTTAGGGTCACAAGTGATCCCAAGCTAACCCTTCTACTGGCATACTTACAAGCAACTGAATAAAATACATAAATTTAAATAAAATCAGTGGAAACATAAAAACACTTCTGAACTGGATCAATTCAAATCTGAATTTATAAGATTACAACTCTGTTGGTACAAACTAAACTAAAACTAAATACATCAACACTACTGACTTTCTATGAAGCCTCTACTAGTACTGACTATAGGTAGCCGGGTCATGACTCCCAACTATCCCAACTCAATACGACTAAATAAGGAAAATACAATACTTCTCAAACTGTATAACTGACTCGATCCCTTGAATCAAAAGGACTCATCACCTGCTGACTGGAAGCTGCGAACTGACTGGATATGGTGTATGCTCTATAACTTATACCAACATTATAAGTCAATTTAGTACATAGACATATATGTGGATTAGTACTTTGAGGATGTACTGAGTATATGGGGGTGTATGCAATAGTTAAACAATATTATCAATAGTTATAGAAATCATGCATACTGATATAAATGACACACATAGGTTAAGAAAAAACTGAAATCTAAATCTCATGAATCATGAATAAGGAAGCATGTAGTATAAATCCCGTGAGTCGTTACACCTTATTCTAAATTTTGTATCCTCTTCTTGTTCTCAAATCTTGTCAACTAGATGAAATCTTAAAATAATAACTTTTAGGACATATACTTTAATCTTATGAAAATAAGGGACTTCTTTTGAAACTTAAGAATTATAGCACTTTGACTTGGGACTCAAACACTGTAACACTTTTAGAGACTTCGGGACTTAAAACTTTGGAAATCTTAAAATATTAACTTTCAAAAGATATAATAAGGCTTTAAATCTATAAACTATTTTAAAGAGTACGGGTCTTTTTTTTGGGAGTTTCTTCTAACCAACATAAACCATGTGAGCCACATGGAGTCCAACGTCTTGCCCACGTTGGGGAGAGTTGTTCTACCCTTGCCATCAGAATAGAACCTTAACTTTAGTGATCACTATCTCGGCCATAGGCCCATAATCTCAATCTTATGGTGTCACATAGTTCTGGGGTATGAGACCTTGGAATCATACCCAACTCGAAGCTAAATAGTACTCCAATACTTAGGCTCAAAAAATTTAGGAAATCCACCTTAAAATAACTCAAGGGTCTATAATGAAGACCAAATTATGCTTATCTTTACTTTAAATCATAGGTGGTGTGGATTCCTATCTTAACTCAATATCAAAACATCAATCTTGAGTCAATCTTGGGAGGCACTTTTCAAAATAAAAACTTAATATCATACCATTCTCAAAACCAAACTCATTCTTGATATGAATATAATAATTCAAAACTTTCAAGAATATGATCTTAAAATCTCAATACACTTCTAGAAACACTTTGGAAAGTATCAACAATTCATTCTTAGACTTTAAACATGTAAGCATACTCAAGTAATTTCAACTTTCAAAATAGGTAGTAAATCATAACTTCAACTTAGAGACACTCAAAACCTCACTCATGGTAGGAATATACAATTCATAACATAAATTCTCAATTCACAACATAAAATAGGTGAAATATCATGCAATTCAAAACTTGATTAATTCATAATCTCATAAACTTGAAATATAGCAAACTAGGCATAATTCAACTTGAAAATATAAAATTCTTTAAGAAAAAATAAAACTTTGGTCACAAGAACGAAAGAATTATTCTTGTTCGAACCCTACATACCTTAATAGACTTGGTTGGACGTAGAGAATTTGACTTTGAAACCCTAGGATATGATCTTGAAAGCTTTCTTGAGATTCTTGAATTGTGAAAAGATTGGACTTGTAAGCTTGATTGAAAGAATCCTTGCAGAGAACTTTGAATTTGGAACTTAACTTATTGATTCTTGAGAGTTGACACTTGGATTTTGTTCTTGGGAAGAAGGAAAGAGTTTTTATTTGTTTACTGGATTCTTAGGGTTAAGAGACAGGAGTTTATGTGATTAATATATCATAAAAATATTTAGGAGTGATTAGGGACGATTTAGGGGTGTCAAATGACTTAGTTGCCCTCGGAATAACTCAAAAACAAAATGTCTAGGTCGTTGTGCCATGGGGTTTGCGTCGCACAAGCTATGGAAAACTTTAAGGTTTGTGTCGCACTCCCTATGGCACACTTTACAGTTTGCGTCGCACTCCCTATGGCAAACCCTTTCCAGTGAACGTTTGCGATTTGTTAGGCGACGTACACCCCTTTGCAAAGCCATAACTTTTCACTCGGGTGTCGAATTTTTGCGAAATTGGTATCGTTTTAAAGTTAATTCAATTATCTACAATTTGGTGAGTCTTGAGATGAAAATTTTCATGTATATAAAAATTTATACATGTTTAAAATCGATCCTTGTAGAATTGAATATCAAATGTTGGACGAATCAAATGATCTTAGCTCAACTTGGCTCTAAGTGATTCCTATGAACATTTTTAACTTCAAGAGAACTTCAATCATGAGGGTAAAGATCATGAAACTTGTATTCACATGGGAGTCACTAGTATTATAGCTTATACACGTAAGAAAGACAGTTAATAGGTTAGCCCAAAAATGTGGGGTGTTACAGATGGATTGTGAAATACAAATTTTGATCGCTGGAAATGGTTCCTCATACAATTAAACTATGTTGCGATGAATCAACGATAAAGTATACCATCGTAAATTTAGCCAAGAAGAAAATAAATTGTGCAAATAGCAACAGTATAACAACGGTTTTATCTTTCACTGACATTCAACAACCAATATCATCGGTCGCAAAGAGGTCACAAGTTTTGCGACAAAATCCATATTTTCATCACTAAGTGGCTAGCAACGAGTAAAATACCAATAGATAGTAATTCATCATTATTCCATCTCTATTTCTGTTTAGCAATGTATTAACATACAATAGCGACATAATTTTTTCGTCGCTAAACACTGTTTTTTTTGTAGTGTGCAGTTCCTGTGACCACTGCAGCGGCACCGCTATAGTGGTTACTTTTTCTGCTGCAGTGGATGAGACAAAAACTCAAAATCTCTTTTTCTCATTTTACAACACACATCATAAATTTTAACATCACAAGTCAATCCCTCCATGATAAATGTTATAACATGAGTTCTATAACTCCATTTCAAGTGGCTGAAGTTGCTACAACTTTCAATACTCATTGGCTATCTAATCATCACATCAAACCTTGCTACTACCAATCATATTGATACCAGATTTCATTCGACTACCATATTCTCGAAAATAAGTCAATCCTAGAATAATCCTGAATTCCTTAAAAGTTAGCCAAGGTGAGTTTAAGTGTAAATTTTTCCTATTATTTTAGCATAATGACAATTTGGATCATTACACCTTCAAAGGCTTCAGGTGTTGATGGAATTACTCCTCTACCTTTTTAGTGATATTGGCCTTTAATCTCTAATAATGTATGTCAAGTAATTAGATATTTTTTTTAAGGCAGGCATCCTGCTAGTTTGGAACCATACGTTGATCTGGTGCTGAAAATAAAGACTTCTACCCCAGTCCAACATTTTAGATCTATTATTTTATGATCTACCTTATAAGTTTATTACTATTCCCTCCATCTCATTTTATATGTCATCATTTTCTTTTTAGTCCGTCTCAAAAAGAATGTCATCTTTCCTTATTCGGTAATTATTTAATGGCAACATCCCGATTTTATTCTTACTGGGTCCCAATTAATAAGAAAATAAACTTTAAGAGGGACAATTTTATAAACTTTATAAAGTCATCACTCATTTTTTAAACTCCGTGTCCGATCAAAAGGAGACACATAAAATAGGATGGAGGAAGTAAATCATGGCGAGTAGGATGAATCCTATGATGTCTTTGATTAAGCATCAAATAATTGATAATTGCATGTTATCTCATGAATTTATAGGGATATTAAATAATAAAAGGAGATGAAAAGATAAAATTATGACTTTAAAGTTGGATATGTCTTAAGTTTTTGATCATGTTGAATGGCCTTATATTGAGCAAGTTATACTTAAAATGTATTTTCATAATAAGTTTGTTAATTGGGTCATGATTTGTGTAACGACATCATTTTTACCTTTAATTTGAACGAAGACATTAAATGGTCTGTTAATCCATCTAGGGGATTATGATAAAGAGATCATTTATCACCCTACTTATTTCTTATTTATGCGGAAGGGCTATCAAAATTATTGCAATCAGTTGAGTGACAAGACACTTTAAAAGGCTTGTAACTAGGAAGAAACGGACCTTTGTTCGTGTGAGCTTTCTCTCTTTGTACTGCTTGATGAAAAAAAATTATATTGTTTTGATATTTTATTATTGTATTTTTATTTAACTTAATTATTTTTAATAGCTTTAATCAGGTAAAATATATCAAAGCTTGAATTTGTGACTGGATATCTCCGAAAAAATAACCTGTTATGGGTACCCGACATTAAAATTCACATGATTTCTAAAGGTCTTGGTGCTACTATTACCTCAAATAATGCAGGATCGAGTCAGAATAAAGTAGTGGCCATTTTTTTCCTTCATCATCATCTAGAAGAAGAATTGAAAGTTGAATACATTGTATTGAAAGATCTACTTCATTCCGGTTGATTTAAAGGGAAGGTATGACCATCTAAAGGCCAAGATATTGCCAAGAGTTCGGTACGAGTGGATGCACTTACCTTGGTTAAATATAAGTTCTATTTCAGATTGTTTCCCAATTGTAATTATATGAAGAAAAAAAACGATGAGAGCATGATAGAAAAGAAACTAACTACTTTTCATACCTCAAATGTGATATTGCATAATACCATGAAACAAATTTTCAAAAATATATTTTAAATTGATCTTATGCCTTCTGATAGCTAAGCAAGATAATGTTCTTTTAATAAAAAATAATGAATTCCGTCTCATTGGAACTGCTCCATTATCGAAAGAAAATAAGGTTAAAGTATATGGCCAGCCTAAAAAAGGCAAACTTGGGGTTAAATAACGTGTGTAAGCGGGGCAATGGCAGAGGACGATATAATAGTCATCTTGGTGATGGTAATCATAAAAAGGATAACCAAATAGGCTCTCAAAGCAATCTGTCAAGAGGCAATTGTCATCATTGTGGCATGAATGTTGGGAGCCTAGATATTTTGCTAGGCTTTGTTACAATTCTTTCAAAAGAAAGTAAAATGAAGGTGGAGCCTCTTCTAATGCTTGAATATAGTCACATTTGACTTCTAAAATGATGATGAGACCGGGCTTTCACAAATATATGATGATAATTTTTGAGGCAAATTAAATTGACCTTAAAAGATGATGATTTTGATGATATTACTCATTTGAAAGTTGAAAACTTCTTTGGAGATCAAAATCAAAGTTTGATCAATTTATTAGGGAAATCAAATATATTGTTGTTTTATTTATATTTTTACTGGTTTATTATTCAGAAAAAAAGTACTTAAATTTTATTGAAAGATTATGAGATTTTACATTTCTTATCATGTACTTAAGTCATCTACGACTCCTTAAAATTATCTGCATAATTCACTTAGACACCTCAACACAACCTTATACCTTGAACATCTCTATCACTTCTAATTTGAACCACTTAAATATTTTTCGTTGACATGGCTTATGCGTGTACAACACCTAAAATAGGTGCGTGAAAAGTGTTCTTTAATCAAATTTCTTTTTTTGATCTTCTCTTTCATTATATTCTTGTTCCAAATCCACCTCCACCTTCTGCCATATTTTATTGCAAAAAAAACAAAAATTGAGACCATCACCCAAATTTTATACTCTCTCTGTCTCTATCTTGTTTCCTCTCCCTTCCCAATGCCCACCCCCGCTTCTTCCCAACAAAATAAAATTGGAATAGAAAAAAATAAATAACAGGTCTAAAAAAAGAACAAATTTGGGGAAAAAATACTAATTTAAAGTGAAATAAGAAAAAATACATAAAGAAAAAGAAAGATTGTATATTTACACTTAGTTAATGTCAAAATCTTTAAATTTTCAAATTCAATTCATTTTCTTAATTATAGAAAAAATGCTTCTTTGATTCTAATGATTTGTCAATTTTTATGTTAAAAGATGACATTTTTCTAGCATTTGTTTAATAATTTTTTAGTGTTTTTACTTTGAAATTTTATGTCATTGATGAACTTGAAATAGGGATGATAATTTTTAATATGACACATGAACGTGAAGGGGAGCGATGGTTGGTGGTTAGTGTTAAGATTTTAGAATTTAAATATTTTTTTTTTGTTATGCATAATTTTTTTAATAATTTTTTTAAACTCATCTGTCACATGCATTAATATGATTGGTCATTTTTTCACGTCATTGTGAGTATACTAGACTTATTTTATGTTCGTGGTTGATTAACAAAAAATTAATGGGTACATATTTTGAGTGGCTATACAAGGCTTTGTTGAGGCGTCTAAGTAAATTATTCAGACAATTTTAAGAGGTTATAGATAATTTAAGATTTTTTCTTTTATGAAGATTAATAAAAAAATTCAATCTTCAATTGTATTCACGATGAGTAATGGAGATTGTGTCTTCTTGATAATACTACAATCATACTATATTAAGAGAAAAGAAATATTATCTAATATGATTATGAAAAGAGATTATGTTAATACAATATCTACTAATACAAAATTAATTGAGGGCTCTAGGAGAACAACTTTATTACTACCTGACGGAATAATAATAGACATTGATAACCCATTGTATTGTAGTAAGTCTCAAGAAAACTTATTATGTTTCAAGGTTATTCGCCAAAATAGCTATCATATTGAGACTGCAAATGAAGAAAATTTTGAATACTTTTGTATTTCTATGATGCCCCAGTTCGTAGGTATAAGAGGCTAGCTTTGGATAGTTTCAGGAGAGGTAGGGGTAGGCTGAAGAAATATTAGAGGTGATTAGACGTGATATGGAGCAGTTACAGCTTACTGAGGACATAACTCTAAATAGGAAAGTCTGGAGGACGCGAATTAAGATAGAAAGTTAGGGCATATGGGTGGGTCGTAGTCAATAATTAGGAGAGCTTTGGGGTAGCCGGGTTGGTAGTCCTAGGGCTATGCCCATAGGTTGGATCTGCGAGTAGGAGAGTATGGGGGTGCAGCTGGTTCGTCTTATTTCTATTTTGCCATCTTGTTTCATGCTTTATTACGGATTTACTACTATTCTTTGTTCCTGTTATGCCATCTTGTTTCATGCTTTCTTACAGACTTGTTTACTATTCTTTGTCTTGAGCCGAGGGTCTATCGAAAATAGCCTTACTACTTCTCCGGAAGTAGTGATATGGACTGCGTACATCTTATCCTCCCCAGACCCACTATGTGGGAATACACTGGATTTGTTATTATTGTTATATTTCTACGATAAATGCAGAAAAAAAGGTCTGCACATGAAAAATTATCCGCACTTTCTTTTGAATTGTACCATACAAATATTCATATGATTGAATCACATGTCGTAGTAAACAAAAAAATTAACAAATTCTAATGATTTTATCATTTGGTATGACTATGTGGGTCATCTCAATTTTAATATGATGTGTAAAATTATTGAGAATTCACATGAGCATACATTGCAGAATCAAAATATTCTTCAATCAAAGAAATTCTCTTGTGATGCATGTTTCTCAAGGAAAGTTGGTTATTAAATCATTAATACTTAACGTTGAGATTGAATCTCCTACATTTCTGAAACGTATACAAGGTAATATATGTGGATCAATTCATCCTCCATGAGGACTTTTCAAATATTATATGATCTTGGCAACTACATCTACAAGATGGTACATGTGTGCTTATTATCAACTCGCAATATGATTTTTGCAAGATTGTTGGCTCATATAATAAGGTTAAAAACACAATTTTCAAATTATGCAATTTAAGAGAATTCGTCTTGATAATGTTGGTTAGTTTAAATCTCGATCCTTTAATGATAATTATATATCTACTAAAATAAAAGTTGAGCATTTGATTTCTCATGTTCATACTCAAAATGGTCTAGTAGAATCATTGATTAAATTTCTTCAATTGATAGCTAGTTCATTTTAATGAGGACACAACTTTCTGTTTCACTATGGGGGGCATGTTATTTTGCATGCAGCAGCACTTGTGCGTATAAGGCTAATCAGTTATCATGAATTCTCTGCATTACAGATGGCTTTTAATAAGGAGCCAAATGGTTTTTATTCTAGAATTTGTTAGTGTGTTATATATGTTTCAATTGCTCCACCACAACATATAAAGATGGACCCCAAAGAAGGTTAGGGATATGTGTTGGGTATGGGGGATATATGTTGGGTATGAATCTTCTCTCATAATAAAATATTTGAAATCTATGATTGGAGATTTATTTACGATAATATTTGTTGATTGTTATTTTGATGAATCAATATACCAAATTTTAGGGGAGAACATAAGCAGCTGAAAATGAGATACATTGAAATGTATTATCATTATCTTAGTTAGATCCTCAAATAAATCAATGTGAGCAAGAGGTTCAAAAGATGATTTACTTGTAAAATGTTGCAAATCAGTTGGCAGATACATTTACTAATCTTTCAAGGATTACTAAATCCTATATCTAGATGCAAATGCTTCAGCTCAAGTTGATGTACTAGTAATTGTTAAAGCGAATAAGTCTAGGCTACGTATAAAACATGGTAGGCCAATTGATTCCAAGGATAAAAACTATGTAAATTAATGATCAGAATGATCATGATATGGTGGCAATTGCTTAAAAAGAATCTTGAGATATAACAAATGATAAGATCAACAAGGAGGTTTAAATACCTGAAAATAATGAGGAAGAACAAATCTCAATAAGTTATGTCTCAGCAAGAAAAAGGTGAAACCAAAATAATAATGCAATTGGCAAATTTTTGCTTACAGTGTTGATGTTGAAAAAATGCAATAAAATGAGAATTCTAAAACCAAAACCTATCAATGATGTAGACAGAGAAAGGATTAACCAAAATGGAAGAATACAATTCAAATGAAATTGACTTCACTTGAAAAATATGAAGTTTTCAGACCAATATCCAAACATCTGAAAGTTTCAAGCCAACAATTTATATTTAAGAGAATTTAAGTTCTCTTGTGAAGTGCTTTGTATATTTTATGGTTAAGATCAAAATCACACCTAAACAATCCCTATTTTTTAGTTTCCTACGTTTGGTCACAAAAATTATAATAAAAAAATCTGAAATAATTCTTTTTGCTTTATTTGGAATCAATTTTGATTATGAAAATTCCAAATTCAAATAAAAAGATATGTCAGAAATTATTTTTGTAGTTTTTGTGACCAAATGAGAATGAGGTTATTTTACTCTACTGGAAGTGCAGATAAATTTGACTAATGAAGAAACACAAATACTAAACAAGTAAATCATTGTTCATGATTACGTGGCAATAAACCATTGAAAAGAATCGAAAAGGGTGTGACTATTTTTTCTTTTTTTTTTGCCACTCGGGTGCCTAAAAGAGCGTGAATTCAGTCTTTGCCACATTAACGCGTAGGGAGTTAGGAATATCAAGTGCCTAGCTCAAGGAGTAATCAAGACCAAAAAATACTCAAAAGTGTACACTAGGTAAAACGTGTCGAGTTTAAAAAGGTGATGAGGTATTTAACTAATTTTGTACTTTATCTTTATGGTAACTATGTACTCACGTTAACCATGTACTGCATCAGGGGTGGATCTAGAGGGTAACCTTGTACTGCATCAGAGGTGGATCTAGAGGGTAGCGAGGGGTTTGCGTAAACCAACTTATTAAAATATTATGCTATATAGAAAGTATTTTTAAAAAAATGTGTAGATATATAGATATTGAACCTCATGAACATAGATCAGAAGTTCATTTAGTGATCGAGGGTGTTCAAAATTATCCTTGAGGCTGGGAGTTCAAATTACATTTTTATTTTTTGAACTTCTTTCATGAAAATTTTGAATCTGCCACTATACGGCATCCTACGCTATTGACAAGAAATAGATCTTATTTGCAAATTTGGGAAAAATGGATATGAGAATGTAGTGTTAGGCAGCAAGCTATACATTGTGACCATTGGAGTTGAGCAATTCTTCTTCTTTGGGGACATCAGCCATGGAGAATACTTGACTATTCGATTTGGTGCTTATATTATTCCACGCATTTTCGACACGGAAGAAAGCCCACTGGAAACGACGGAAGATCTCTAGAGCCGTTATCGCGAACACTGTGAGGTAATTATGTCTGAGATGGGCGGACAGCTTGTATGTCCATGTGCATCGCAATATTAGGTTGCTTCCGATCACCCAAAAGTACACCTGCGGATGACCAAATAAATTTGCCAATTACTATTACACCAACAACATATCCAATGTATTCCACCAAAGCGGGGTCAGGAGAGGGTAGAGTTTACGCAATCCTTACCTCTACCCTCAAGGGCAAGGTAGAGACGTTGTTCCCGATAGACCACAATAATTTGCCAATTACTAGTAGTAAAAATAATGAAAGGATAGAGATAGGCTTACCCATTTGCGTTCATACAACAAATGTGATAAAATGTGTGGCCTGGTAAACTTGAAAATCCGAGTGAAACAACTAGAAAGGAAGAAAACTTCGAGTTAACAATTAATCAGCAAACTGCAAAAGAGAGTTACATTCTTGGACTGGGGAGCAGGCAGCAAGCATCCGCAATTGGCAGAAGTACCCGTTCATAAACAGTAATAATTGAAAGAAACATACCAGTTGGGCAAATATAGCAAACCACACGTACAGCTTTATGCATGTATCAATCTTTGTGGTTGTTGTGTATCGAACACAGAAGAAATATAAGCATTTACGTGGTAAAAGTTAAGTTTGATTAAGATAAAACCTTACAAATTAGCTACATCATCAGTTATGAAAAATTCACTCACCTTAAGTCCCAATCTCTGGTCAGATCCCAGTAAAATGAATAGAGACAGTTCACAACAGCCGAGAGAAGCCACAAAGGCCTATAAAGGTTAACCCAGTTGTCAGGGACTACATGATACTTAAGGGCTGACAGAAATATCACTGGTACTGCTGTTGAGTATTTTAAAGCTGAAATTAAATATCAATGAAATTAAGTTAAATACAGCCCAGAATTAAAATATGGATCATACTATTCAAAACCCATGAACACCTTCTCTCTACGTCCCACAACAATTTCAGCACACAATAGCAGACTAGCTCCTCGCGCTTTTATCGTGCTTCTAACATCACATAAAATGTATTCAATTCAACAGAAGGAAACTGTCCTCATTTGGAGATAAATACCAATTAGAAGGTCTAAGACGACCCAGAAAGCACTTGATCATATCATGATCTAATTTGTAAGCCTACTCAGGTCTTGAGTATTTACTTGTAAGAACTGAATTCTTTGTTTTCTAATGGATAGGAGCAATTCCACAAAAAAGAATTCAGTCAATTTTTTCTCACATTGAACCATTCCTCTATCATATATGTGTGTGTAAAAGACAGGTACCATATATATATCATATGGATATGTGGATCCATTTGGTTCTTTCTATTCTTGCTCAAGCTGGAAAAGTCTGAATATCATATTCTATTTAATGAGAATGAGAATTACAGTGAGGAATCTGAAAGCAAGATGTACTAAAAGTTTAACCACTGCCCATTTTACTATTAGTATAACGTATGCATCTCAACAAATAAAGCAAAGGAAAATGCAAAGATATTGGAAATTTACCATTGAACAAGGTAGTCCTATCTCTAATATCCTTGTATTGCCGAAGACATTGAAACAGACGAAAAAGATAAGGCAATACAAGAACTATAGGAATAGCAACAGAGTGACTGCCACAAACAGAGTCAGCTTCAAACCATGCAATAGTAGCAACCTGCATATGCATGATATTGATTTTTCAGATAATGCTAAGAATTCAAACAAAATCTCATTGGTATGAGTGTGGAGCGGGTTTATGCGGGTTTAAAGATGATGTGGTGCGGTGCGGTGCGATTTTAAAATTTGCGGGTTGCACCGCACCATTGCCACCCCTAAAAATATAATAGGCTACCTCCTAACAACAACAACAACAACAACAAACCCAGTGTATTCCCACCTAGTGGGGTCTGGGGGGGGTAAGATGTACGCAGTCCATACCTCTACCTCTAAAGAAGTAGAAAGGCTGTTTCCGATAGACCCCCGGCTCAAGGCACGAGATACCACACAAACACATAGTAAAGCACAGAAGCAGATTACATAACATAAATACGGCACCCATAAGTAATATAAAACAGAGGAAAGCAGAGGCAAGCACACAGATTCGTAATAAAACATGGAACACGGAACACGGAATCATAACAGGAATAAAACCCCCACCGAGTAATTCCCTACACTAGCGACCCAAACTGGCCCTAGTCCTCTGCCCTAATTCGCGTCCTCCAGACCTTCCTATCTAGGATCATGTCCTCGGTGAGCTGTAACTGCTCCATGTCCCGCCTAATCACCTCACCCCAGTACTTCTTCAGCCTACCCCTACCCCGCCTAAAATCATCCAACGCTAGCCTCTCGCACCTACGGACCGGGGCATCCATGTCCCTCCTCTTCACGTGTCCGAACCATCTCAATCGGGCTTCCCGCATCTTGCACTCCACTGAAGTCACACCAACCTTCTCCCAGATAGTCTCATTCCGAACTCTATCCCCTCTAGTCAGCCCACACATCCAGCGTAACATCCGCATTTCTGCCACCTTCATTTTTTGGATGTGGGAGTTCTTAACTGGCCAACACTCCGCTCCATACAACAAAGCCGGACAGACTACCACCCTGTAGAATTTGCCTTTAAGCTTGGGCGGCACCTTCTTATCACACAGCACCCCCGACGCGAGCTTCCACTTCATCCATCCCGCCCCAATACGGTGCGAGACATCCTCGTCAATCTCACCGTTACTCTGGATCACGGACCCAAGATACTTGAAATTTTCCCTCTTACATACCCTGTGCTTCCAGCTTCACTACTACCTCATTCTCCCGCCTCACTTCATTAAACTTACATTCCACATACTCTGTCTTGCTTCTGCTCACCCTGAACCCTTTAGACTCAAGAGTTTGCCTCCACACCTCTAATATGTCATTCACACCCCCTCGAGTCTCATCTATCAGAACTACATCGTCTGCAAAAAGCATACACCACGGCACCTCCCCTTGAATACGCCGCGTCAACACATCCATCACCAACGCAAACAAAAAGGGACTAAGAGTAGATCCCTGGTGCAATCCTGTCAGGACAGTGAAATGCTCTGAGTCTCCTCCCGCCGTCCTCACCTGGGTTTTCGCTCCATCATACATATCCTTAATTGCTCTGATATATGCCAGCGGTACTCCACTCACCTCCAAGCATCTCCACAGCACCTCCCTGGGGACTTTGTCGTAAGCCTTCTCCAGGTCGATAAACACCATGTGCAGATCCTTCTTCCTTTCCCTATACTGTTCCACCAACCTCCGTACCAGGTGGATTGCCTCCGTCGTCGAGCGGCCGGACATAAATCCTAACTGATTTTTCGAAATAGACACTATCCGTCTCAGCCTCACCTCGACCACTCTCTCCCAGATCTTCATAGAGTGACTCAATAACTTAATCCCCCTATAGTTATTGCAACTCTGAATGTCTCCCTTATTCTTATAGAGAGGGATCATGGTACTCCACCTCCAAGCCTCGGGCATCTTTGCCGTCCTGAAGATTTCATTAAACAATCCAGTCAACCACCTTACACCAGCCTCTCCAACGAACTTCCAAAACTCCACCGGTATCTTATCCGGCCCCGTCGCCCTACCCCTTCGCATCCTGCGAACAGCCTGTCTAACCTCTTCTACCTTAAAACGTCTACAATAGCTAAAATCCCGACACTCCTCTGAGTGCTCCAGTTCCCCTAACACAATAGCTCTATCCCCTTCGTCATTCAAGAGCCTATGAAAGTACGACTGCCATCTATTCTTAATGTGGCCGTCCTCCACCAACACTCTACCGTCCTTCCCCTTAATGCACCTCACCTGATCGAGGTCACGACCCTTCCTCTCCCTAGCCTTAGCGAGTCTAAACAACTTTTTCTCCCCTCCTCTCCCCTGTAACCCTGCATACAAGCTCTCAAAAGCGGCCGTCTTAGCTGCCGTGACTGCTGACTTAGCCTCCTTCCTCGCTAGCTTGTACTCTTTCCTGTTTACCCGCTTCTCCTCTTCGTCCTTACTCTCCACCAACTTAGCATACTCCCCTTTCTTGGTCCCCACTTTCTTTTCCACCTCTTCATTCCACCACCAATCCCCCCGATGGTGCCCGGCCCGGCCCCTAGAAACACCCAACACCTCACTTGCATTCTCCCTGATGCACCTTGCCGCCCTGTCCCACATACTATCCACGTCCCCCCTACACTCCCACACCCCCATTCCCGCCAACCTCTCCCCTATCTCCCACGCATTCACTGGCGTCAGGCCGCCCCACTTAATTCTAGGTCTACACTCCTTACTCCTCCTCTTTCTATTCTTCTTTATACCCAAATCCATAACCAAGAGCCTATGCTGGGTCGAAAGATTCTCACTCGGGATGACTTTACAGTCCTTACACAACGCTCTATCTCCTTTCCTAAGCAACAAAAAGTCAATCTGGGTCCTGGCTATCGCGCTTCCAATAGGTATTTCTTTTACCACGAATCCAGTCTATCTATTTATTAAATTTGGTTAATAATGGATTACTTATGCATGAAATATAATACGGGATTATTATAAGGTGTAAGATAGATAATAAAGGGATCGTTGTGCAATTAATAATCAATACATAATAGTAGGGCAATGAAAAACAATACATGGATTCTTGTGTACGGATTGGGACAACAAAGTGAAAAATTAGTTTTGCCTCCCAGGACTATTTTTTCTTTACAACTTTGACTCGTGGCAAAATTTTGTCATAAACTAATCTAGCTTTTGAAATAAACATAACTATGAAAGAGTGATGACATTATTCAAACATATGACCCATACATGTTAATTTATGCAAGAAGGAAACAGAGTTTCAATTACATGCCCACATTTCGACAAAGCGTTAGGAAAACAAATACCAGAAAAATATATTGAACATAATATGATAACAAATTAGGCTCTAACTTTCTAAAAACCTAACCAAATTAAAAAGTAACTGTCGAATAATCTGCTCCATCAACGAGCTGGCAGATTTGATTATAATTTGCTCCACAAATGAGTTGGATATGATTGCAATCTACTGCTGTAAATATGAGATTAATATATTGTTATTCTACGAAATAGATTAGAGAAAATCCCTTGATTCAAGTATCTCCTAGGAATTAGGGATTGATTAGATCATTTTGATCTTCTTGTTCACCTATAAATATTGTAAGACTCTATGAATAAAACTATACTTTTGGAGTATCTAAACTTTCATGGTATCAGAGCAGAACTTTTTCCCCTCAATATCCCATGGTCAAAACAACTTTTCATGGAGAACATCTTTCTGGAACATCAAAAGAAGACAAAATGTCTTCTCTGGAAGTGACGACACAAAATCTGATGACTCAAGAAGGCAATGTTTCTCACATGCCCTTCCAGTTAACTTCTCAATGATTAAACGAGAAGAACTATCTAGATTGGGTACAATCAGTAAAGCTTGCAATGGACGGTAGTGGAAAGTTGGGACATCTGATCGGGGAGATGAAAAAGCTAGAAGTAGGAGATCCAAAGATGACCACCTGGAGATCAGAGAATTCACTCGTGATTGTCTGGTTAATAAATTCCATGGAGCCAGTCATACATAAGCCTTATATTTTTTTAGCACCTGGAGTTCAGAGAATTCACTCGTGATTATCTGGTTAATAAATTCCATGGAACCAGTCATACATAAGCCTTATATTTTTTACCCACTGCTAAAGATGTGTGGGAAGTCGTTAGGGAGGCATATTCTGATGTAGAAAATGTCTCCCAAATTTTAAGTTAAAAATAAAACTATGGCAAGTTAAGCAGGGTGAGAAAGAAGTCACTGCTTATTATAATGAAATAGTGTCTTTGTGGCAGGAGTTAAACCAGTGTTACAATGATGAATGGACGTGTTCTGTGAGCAAATAAAAATAAAGAAAATGAGAGAGTTTACCTTTTTTAGCAGGATTAAACCAAGAGTTTAATAAGGTCAAGTCACGAATCATAGGAAAAGATTCTCTAACTCTCATTTCATGAAATCTTTTCTAAAGTTAAACGAGAGGAAACTAGGAGGAAGGTCATGTTAAAACCTGATTTAAACGTTGATCTAAAACCTATATAGACTCTTCAGCCCTTATAACAATGAAAAATGAAGATAACAAAAAGAAAAGGTCATGGTGCGATCATTGCAAGAAACACTGGCGCATTCGTGAAATATGTTGGAAGATTCATGGGAAACCACCAAACTGAAAGAAGAAGGGAGTTGATTATTGTGGCTTTCAACATCAATATGATCAGCCATCCAAACAACTCATTTTGATCGGGGACAGCAACCTTCTCCAAAAACATCTCCATTTAACTGGAAATTCTTCACAAGCTCCTACAATCCCATAATTTCGTCCAAATGCACCAAATTTTTCTACTCGTCTTGTTCTTTTGCTAAAACAAGTGTACCATCCATTTTTCTTAGTGCCAAATCCAACCAAAAACATTTTTGGATCATAAATTCAAGAGCTATTGGTCACATGATTGGAAGTTCCCATTTTTTCTCTACTTATACTCCTTGTGCAGGAAATAATAAAGTCGAGATAGTTGATGGTTCCTTCTCTACAATTACTGGAAAGGGAACTGTTAAACTATCACCTTCCCACACACTTCATGATATTCTTCATGTTTCAAAACTCCCTTGTAATTTGGTTTCTGTCAGCAAATTAACATCTTCTCTAAATTGTCGTGCAATTTTTTACTCTGATTTGTGTGAATTTCAATAAAAGGTCTCAAGAAAGATATTGGCAATGTTAGAAATCTGGAGGCCTTTATTTTCTTGACAACAGAAACAACTCTCTACAACTGAATCCTATTTGTTTGAATTCTATTTTTGTTTTGAATAAAGTCATGCTTTGGCACTATTAGCTTGGACATCCAAGTTTATTTTATTTAAGACATTTGTTACCTCAGTTATTTAGAAATAAAATTTTCCCTTGTTCCAATGTGAATTCTGTGAAACGGCTAAGCATCACCGATCCTTTTTCCCCTCTCAATTAATATCAAGTTTCAAAGCCTTTTATGATGATTCATAGTGATGTTTGGGGACCATCTAAAATTTCAACAATGTCTGAAAATAGTGGTTTGTAACTTTTATTGACGACCATACTAGACTAAGTTGGGTCTTCTTATTGAAGGACAAATCTGAGGTTAAAAATATATGTAGGACTTTCTATGTCATGGTGGAAACACAGTTTAATGAGAAAATCAAGATTTTTCGATGTGACAATGGTCGTGAATACTTTAATGAACAATTCGGAAGTTTTTCTAGAAAAACTGGGGTAGTACACCAAAGCTCTTGTCCAGATACACCTCAACAAAATGGCATCACAGAAAGAAAGAATAGGCACCTTTTAGAGATAACGAAGGCTTTAATGTTTACTAGTAAATTTCCATGGTAACTTTGTGAAAAGGCTATCTTAACTGCTACTTATCTTATTAATAGGATGTCATCTCGTCCTCTCATATTCAAAACACCGTTTGACGTTTTCAAAGAGAGTTTTCCTAATTCTAGGTTAACCGCAGATCTACCTTTGAAAGTTTTTGGGTGCACAACATTTGATCATGTTCACAATTGCAATAAACTTGAACTGCGGGCTAAGAAATGTGTTTTTGTGGGATATGTTTCCAAGTCAAAAGGGATACAAGTGTTATGATCCACGTGCTAGGAGGATAATTGTCACAATGGATCTAACATTCTTTGATTTCCAACTCTATTTTACTACTCATCTTCAACGGGAGTATCACGTAGGTGATGATTTCCCTTTTTGCAATATTGAGGAAACTAGACATCAAACAAATGATGAGGAGCTAGGAATTATAATAAATACTGATGTTAGGGATCTAGGAGAAGATATAAAGAAGTGTGATTCAAATGATGGAAAGGACGGTAATACGAGAGATGATAGGACCTAAATGACTTAAATGATAAAAACACTAATGTTGAATTTGTAGAGCCTTCAAATGACAAAAATAAAAATGAAAACAGAGAACAAACAAAAGAAATACAGGTGTACTCGAGAAGGAACTGAACTCAAGACAAAAAGAATGAAGATTCTCAACACGACCAAAAGTTAGTTCTGCAAGACCTTACTAGAATTCGAGGAAGTCTTCCAACTGAGTCTATTTCTAATTCCTTCCCTGATCTAGACCTACCTATTGCAAAATGCAAAGGTGTTAGAAATGCCCATAAATATCCTATTTCTATGTTTGTGTCCTATAAAAAGTTGTCTCCTAGTTATTCAGCCTTTTACTACACAACTTTCTGGTATAGAGATTCCAAAAACTGTGCAGGATGCTCTACGAGTTCCCGAGTGGAAGGAGGCTATATTGGAGGAATTGCGAGCTCTTGAAAAAAATGAGATATGGGAGTTGCTGGATCTACCCAGGGAAAGAAACTAGTGGACTGCAAATGGGTGTGCACCACCAAATTCAATCAGAATGATCGTTGGAGAGGTATACGACCGCCTAATAACTAAGGGATTCACACAGACATATGGCATTGACTATCTTGAGACTTTTGCTCTAGTAGCTAAGCTAAACTCAATAAGCACTCTGTTGACAATCGCGGTAAACCTTGAATGGTCGCTTCAACGATTGGACGTGAAGAATGCTTTCTTGAATGGGCAACTAAATGAAGAAGTCTACATGGATTCCCCACCAGGTTTTGAAGAGAAATACAAGTCAAAAATATGCAGACTTAAAAGATCTCTTTACAGTCCAAAACAGTCTCCAGGAGTTTGGTTCGAAAGATTTACTCAATTGGTGAAGAAGCAAGGACATAAATAAGAACAAGCAGATCACACAATGTTTACTCGATAATCACTAGAAGGAAAAATAGCACTTCTTATAGTGTATGTCGATGATATCATCCTCAACGGAGATGATGTGGTTGAAATAGAAAAACTAAAGGACTGTCTATCCTCAGAATTTGAGATAAGGACTTAGGCCCACTGAAGTATTTTCTCGGCATGGAGGTCGCACGATTGAAGAAAGGAATTATAGTGCCACAAAGGATGTTCTTGATTTGTTAAAAGAAACACGAATGAGTGGATGTAGACCAGCTGAAACTCCTATTGACCCAAATCTAAAGTTTGTAAAGGAAGGAAAATTGATTGATAGGGGCCAATATCAGAGATTGGTAGGCAAGTTTATTTACTTATCACATACTAGACCTGATATTTCCTTTGTTGTGAGCCTAGTTAGTAAATTCATGCATTCTCCATTCTCCACTAGAAGAACACCAAGAAGTTGTGTATCGAATCCTAAGGATCTAAAGAGTTCTCCTGGAGAGGGTTGTTCTTCAAAAAGAATGAGCAAAGAAGTGTTAAGGCTTATACAGATGTAGACTGGGTTGGTTCATCAATCAATATTTGATCTACATGTGGATATTGTATATTTGTTTTGGGAAATTTAGTGACACAGAGGAATAAGAAGCAAAACATGGTGACTCGAAGTAGTGTCGAGGTTGAGTATCGATCCATGGCATATGGAATTTGTGAAATGTTGTGGCTCAAGAGATTTTTGGAAGAACTAAGAAAACCTATGAGTTTTCCAATGAGGTTGCATTGTGACAATAAGGATGTCATAAGCATTGCCCATAATCTAGTTCAACATGACAAAACAAAACATGTTAAAGTGGACAAACACTTCATTCAAGAGAAGATTGAAAATGAAAGTGTGTGCATCCTTTTTGTTCCAACAACTGAACAAGCTTCAGACATTTTCACAAAAGGACTTTTTAGAAATACTTTTGAGTCCTTTGTGAGCAAGTTAGGCATGTTCGATATTTATATGCCAACTTGAGGGGAAGTGTCGAATGAGTTGGCAGATTTAGTCATAATCTGCTCCACCAATGAGTTGGCAAAGTTGGCGTTTCTTTATTTGTGTTTGAAGTTTCTGGTTCGTGGGTGTTAAGTGATGTCTATGTTTTTTGTTAGATAATTTTTTTAGTAGTATCTGGTGGTTGTTGTATTACTCTGTGGATACTGGTGTTAGTTTCTTTTACATACTGTACTAGTCTATACGCATTTATGTCTTGTGATTTGCTATACTGTTATCGGTCCTAAGCCGGGGGTCTATCGGAAACAACCTCTCTACTTCTTCAGAGGTAGTGGTATGGTCTGCTTACACTCTAATCTCTCTAAACCCCACTATGCGGGAATACACTGGGTATATTGTTGTTGTTGAATTTCATTTATTTGTCAAAAAGTTCACAAAGGTATACTCTTCTATTTAAAATTTCTAAAACATTGTGAAGTTTTTTCATGTATCTTACATTCGATATCTAATCAAAATGATATAAATTAAAATAAAGAGAGACGTAGTTTATAGGAGGATGTGTAAATACAAATATATATTCCATAAAAGATAAAAACGTGAAATTAGTTTTGGTCACACATTTAATTACATAAAGTAACTATTACTATATTATAGTAAAATAATAAAAAATATTCATAAATATTGGATATGTGTTTATCTATCAAACACAATAAGTGATTCCTCCAAAATTCCAAAACTTCATATGATATGTATCATCACAAAATTTACACATAATTTATGAAAACATCATTATTTACTAATCACCTGTTAAAATTATTTTAAACAACTTATTTGAAAGGTAATATTAACTAGCTCATGTTAAATTACTACAATATATGGCATGTTAACTTTTGTTAATTCTTTAATTCTCTTTATATGAGGTAGTAAATTTCCTCATCAGGAAGACAAATCACTTTAAAGAATTCCTCGCTTACTATATTAAATTGGTCTCCTATTTTTGACGTATATAAGAAAAGACATAAAACCAATCCTTTGACATTATGATTCATTAAAAAATTCATCTAGTGGGTCCTCATTTTCATTTGTTAAACACTTTCGTTTGTTAAACACCCATCAAACGAATTTAAATGTATTTAAAATCAATTTATGTATGGATTAGGATCCTTTATTGCTTTCTATGATTCAATAGAAAATGTTAATAAATAAATATTTATAATTTTAATCTATTCTCTAGTATAATTTTTAAATAAAGTAAAAACAGAAAAACATTATAATTAGTTGTTTAATGTAAGAGAATGTTTTTAACCTGGTGTTAAAATAAGCATTAGAGTATATGGTATTTTAATGTTAATTATGAAAATTTAAATAAGTTGTAAGCTATTACCTAATTTTATAAAAATAAGAATCTATATTTTATTATATAGTGTGATTTCTACTTACATTTCCTATTGTGTTTATTCAAAAATAGTACTGATCATTTTTTTTTAAAAGCTAATTAAATAGATATAAATATATTTAAAAATATATTTAAAATTATAATATTGGGCCCATAAACGGGCCCTTCATTATCTAGTTGAAGATGCTAATGAATGATTACTTGGCGGCCCCAAAGATTAAGAAGATGAACTAGTGTATAAAGAAGGTGATCTTAATTGGGATATTGTTGCTATGGTAGCTGGAGCTGATGATGATAATGTCTATGGTCTTAGGAGAAAGTCTTCAAGCTCACCTTCAAGGTCAAGGTCACTTGACAAGGGAAAAGCTACAAGTTCAAGTCAGACTCGGACCCTAGTTGATGAAGAATCTGAGGAGGAAGAAAATGAGGGAAAATATAATGAAATGCATGTTGGAATTGAAGATTATGCAAATCTTGAAAAAGAATAAACTTAAGAGTTTATTGCTTGTTTTATGGATATTGGATTGTTGAGTCATTCAAGTTCTAGACTTTTAGTATCTATCCACTATCTATTTTTAATTCTTGACTTGAAATATTTCCTAATATATTAGTGTTATTGAAATTTTGATCATTTATATATTATTTTAATTTTTTCTATTAATTGTCGCGGCAGCGGTAAGCTTGCTTACCGTGGTGTGCCAGGGTCGGGGGTTCGAAACGCCCCTCCAGCGAAGCTGGGGTGAGGGCGCGTAGGTCAGACCCGGAGTGGTCCCCCCCCTCCCCGACACCTACGGAGTAGGTATGAACCGGGTCGTCCCCAATTGTCGCGGCACTTTCAAAAGGCGATTGCCTCGCCATGGAGGGCCTTGTTGCCTTTCGCCATCCAGAACACTGGAGGAAATCCCTTGATTCATGTATCTCCTAGGAATTAGGGATTGATTAGATCATTTTGATCTTCTTGTTCACCTATAAATATTGTAAAACTCTATGAATAAAACTATAGTTTTGCAGTATCTACACTTTCAGTAACCATATTTAAGCAATGATATAGAAGGGCATTCCATTCATTTCCAAGGCTTTATGCACTTTTAACTTTTAATCAAAATGTTTATGCACCGATTATTAATCAGAAATTAATAATACCAAGTCTCCCTAGGACTTAATTAATATGAATCTAGTGTAGAGCTTGTTGTCCACATAAAGCATGTTTCTAAGCACAAAATGTCAAACTACCAAAGGTCTCTGATTTGGACTCATATCTGAGTACCAGGCACACCACCCAGAGGCATAGTGAATGTTTTGGTTTTAGACATAGATATTTGGAAAGAGATTACTTGGTGCATCTTGTATATGGTATTATTGGATGTGTTGATTTCGATTGTATCTTGTCCTTTTATTATTCCTTGTCTAAATTATTTTATTTTGAGTCGGGGGTCTATCGAAAACAGCCTCTCCTTCTCACATCTCACATCTGAGGTAGTGGTATGGACTGCATACACTTACCCTCCACCGACTCCACTTGGTGGGAATATACTGGGTATATTGTTGTTGTTGTATATTTGGAAAGAGAGTGATATATCCACAATTCTGCATGCAAGTAGCATTCAAATAATAAATTACAACACTCTCTCAGTCATCTTTATTCACTCCGAAAGAGAACACAAAGAAAGTAACTAACCTGACGATGAACCATTCTACAAACTGAACGCTCCAAATCTGAAAATACCTGTGCATTAGGAATAGCATTAGCAATGCCAGGGAAACGAGTTTTCTCTCCTGTAATTTCCTTTGCTTTTTTCTGTTAGGGGAAAGAAGAGCTTGTCTACCTTTGACATAGAAGTTAATATATCAGCCAGGAAGAAGTCAGGAAAAGCTATTGCCTGCATTCACACCCAAAAAGAACCAAATTAAAATTTTAGTGACTTCAGGAAGCTTTATATCTGATCCACATGATGAATGATATTTTATTAGTCTTGTAGAACTATTTCCTGAAATTGAGAACTGAGATTAAGCTACACACAGAAAAGAATATACTTGGATCAGGAATTCTTTGTAAGTATTAGACGCCTAAAATTACCTAACTGTTCGAAAACCATGCTAAATAAACAATTTAACAAAGCAAAGAAATAAGTAGATTGCCTCACTTTTAGGCAAACAAAGAAATAGAATTCCATCACATTCATTTATTTTACAACTCGGAGAGTTGAAAATGTTTTTTGATTTACATGACCAGCACGCTTCTTGTTATAAACATTCAAGTAGTGCAAACTTGCCTGAAGGGGGAAAACAATCCTCCAAAGTGTTCTTAACAAGAAGTAGCGAGATGATAAATAGAAAATATCAAAGGGAAATATCAGAGCCATGGCGAAAGCAGCATATAGGATCACCTGCAATTGCATGAAATTCATTAACATACCATAAAACAATCACATTTATGGAACATCAGTGAGTCTTAACTTGTACTTCAACAAAAGTAAAGTAAATAACTAAAAAAATATGTGTCTTTCTACCAACTAATAAAAGTGTAGTTACTAGTAAAATCAGTATATTTTCAAGAACTTTCAAGAATATGATGTGGAATAAACAATTCTTGACGCCAACTCCATGTATGTAAGGGGTCAATTAGAACTTTGCGTTCTCAATAAGATTAAAAAAACTTGAACATATAATGCAAGTGATTAAAACTTTAGCATTTTTATGACTAAACTAAGGAACTTAAGAAGCCAAACACTTTCTAGCTGAATATCAGAAGTAATGGTTTCTCGTCCCTTGTTATAAATATATCAAAGCTTCTTTTGTTTAAAAGTTAGTACAATTAGCTCAAATACATACAAGTTAGATTAGCAAAAGCAAAGCACATCATTCAAATGGTGAAGAAGCATCTATTACACTGGTTGAGATGCAGCAAACGAAACTTCTCCGTGTGAGTAGAGATAGAGATAGGCAGTCATGCTAGTTGGCACGATGACGGTCATCCAGGTAGCACACTGCAATATAAACCGAATTTGGATAAATTTCTGCTGTGCATCTTCAAATAGATAATGCAGAATATGAATAAAAAAGTCTAACAGCCAAAGCCAGTTCCTATTGAAGTTAAGCAGTTTGATGCAGTTATCTATATCTATCTATATCTACAAATACAATATATTAAAAGTGGGAAGACCCTTAAAAAAGTGATTTGAACTTTTTGCGCTTCATTAAAACTCATCTTTAGACAAAACTGTCTTTTCACTATATTTTTAAATGTATTATTTAATTAATTTTTATTATATTAACTAGACTTTCTAAAATATATGAACTCCTAAAATATATGGTAGGAGAATTATTAATTTTTTTATTTTTCTATCAGACTTCCTGAAATATATGAGACTCCTAATTAAAATAAATGATAAAAGTGTAAAGAATTAAAAGTTTCGGCAGAAAGAACATCAACGGCCAAGGTAAAGGGTATTTCTTCTTTCATAAACCATCACTGTACATATTTCCTTTATAAATCACATTAATGTTTTAAATTCAATATTACAAGGAATAGTTTGGAAGAGATGTAAAATATAAATGAAATGGTAAGATAGAAGATTCGTCCCTTAAAATACAAGTAATGTTGAAGGTAAACATTAGAACAAAGATCTTCAGGCAACATTGCGTTCATTTAAGGTGCGTAGCAGAAACAAGATTTTAGGTTTCATAAACGCAGGTTTGAATGGCTAAAATTGTCTTTTCACTAATTTTCTTTAATTATTATATTATATTTATTAAAATAAAGACGTCATAAAGTATATGGTAACAAAAAAAAATACATAGTACAATAAATCGAAAAATTTTAAAGTACATGTAATATTTTTGGTAAACAAATCCCGATAGGAATTTTAAAATTAACATAGGAATCCTAATATTGTGTAGTAATTATTTTTATTTAGGACACTCTATTTATATATATATATATATATACGGACTAAAAAATATTAGCATCCCCAAAAATCATTGATGAGGTCGGCTTCTTAATTTATTTTTCTCGCACTTTTCTTTTTTCTTGAAAACAAGATTTGTTTGTATATGTTGAGTTTATATTGATGATGGTTTAATTTTTTGAATTCGTTGTAAACTGTTAAAAATCAACATATGATTGGATTTATTTAATGTATTATGTTATTCATAGTGATTATGCAGGAATTTTATTTTCCTTGACGGTTGTCACTTATATTTAAAGTAAGTATTCTCCATAAAATTCCGATATATTAGTGTATTAACTATGCTATTCATCTTGATTTATTGATGTATTATATTAATCATCGTGATTATGTAGGAACTATATAAAAAAAGTTTTTCGCATGATTTTTTTTATTATTTTTTTTTGTGTCTTATTTCATTTATGTGACAATTTTTTCAAATTATTTATAAATTTTAATAGTGCATCTACACGTCTATAAAAAATTTTATCAATAGGTGAAAAGAGTTATAGAAATCTCGCTAAAATCATGTTTCACAATCTTTTCTTTTGAGATTATGTTAATGTGATTAATGATGTGGTTATTTTCTTAAGTTTTTATAGATTAGATAATGTTGACCCATATACAAACAACGTCCTTTGTTTTGGTATAACAGTGATTTGTTGTCTTTTTGGTGTAGGAGGTGATATTATTGAAGAAAAATTTGGATGAATTAGATATTTTTTTGGCAAAGGTGTATACCTTTATTTTCTTTTCTATTGTACTTCTATACTCTACCTTTTCTAGATCTCACTTAGTGGGAAAACGTTGAATTGGATAGGCTGCTATTGTTGTCGTTGTAGTAATTGAAATTATTGTTCAACAAATCTTTAGCTAGGTCCATGACGTATTTTTTTCAATATGTATAAACATTTAAAAAGATCAAATTATTTTTGATTTATCAATTCTTCTTTCGTCTATTTTAAAATTTCTATAAAAGGAGTTATTTTCAAATTCTTCTTCCATCGACTTTGTGTAGTTTTGAACTGACAAATGAATATTCGGTCGGGCTTCATGAAACCTTTTTGTCAAGGTTACATTTATTCATATTATTCTAATATCTCTATTATCGTTTCGTTTTATTGTAGTTAATTTCTGTCATGTTACTATCCGCTATTTTTAATTATCATGTCTTTATCGTTGTAATATAATAAGTGTCCCACGCATATGAAAGTCTTGGTTATTTTTCGTTGTTTTTTAGTTTTTTTATTTCATGGTGTGGATTTGAAGAAGACAATAGTAATTCTTACGCCAACACAAGTTGCTTATCTTCAATATAATGTAGCCTAGATTGTCTTCTTTGCATAGAAAACTTTGCTTGATCTCAAGCACTTTGCTTGTACTTAATAGTATGAGGTACACACATAACATTTGTTCTTTTATAAATAATTATTATAGTTGACACATTATATATGCGCAAATTACGTACATAAAAAAGAAAGACAAGTCTAGAAGGAAAATAGACAAACTATGACATCATTGTGGCTTATTGTATTTGGTTTCAACAATTGAACCGACAAACTTCAATAAGCAATACTATACTATGCATGCACAAGAAGTCATTCTTAATAATTGAGAAAGTCTTGAAAGACGCTGACCTATGAAACAAACAGATTTCACTATTATTTATTACAATTACAATTAATTTTCCTTGTGTTATGAACATGATGATTATTACTCTCATTCATGTGTTCCTACTGCTTTATTTTTCTGTCATCAAAGTAAGTAGAGACAATATATGGAAAGATTGTGTACGTGAAGGTTTTCTTATAAGTACATGGAAAAGGTTGTATGCCTGAAGTACACCTAAAACAAATGAAAAGAGTCCTAAAACATATTGAAACTTTTGGATTGTGTACATAACAACACAGCCTTAAATAGAGCTTTTCTTCTTTGAAAAAAATAGCAATAATAATTTGAGAAGAAACATAATATTGATTTCAAGAATGCTACAAGTAACTTTTCTTTATTTGAATTTAAATAAAATTCTACTTAGGTTTAAAGAAATCACATCTATACAAGGATTTAAATATTGAACGTGGTCAACCTCATTAGACTTATGGACATATTGACAATTAGAAGGTATATATATATACTTCATCGCAGCTTCCGTAAAATTTCTAAAAGCAAATCATAGTTTTTACAAAATTTATTTTTCTATATATAATTTTATTTATTAACACGGAGCATTAATGTATTATTGAGTATATCAATTTATTTAGAATAACCATTAAGATATATTTAGGTGAAATTGGTCTCCATAGAATAATTTTTGCAACTTTTTAGATTCTCTATAATTTGATCATCATGACAAAATCAAACTAATGATTCATGTGTATTCATTTAATATTAAAAAAAACTCAAAACCAAATATAATAGAAAGCATAATAGATTTTACCCAAAAAAGAAAGGAAAGCATTATAGAAGATTTATAATTTATTTAATCATATATTTTATAATATTTTAATTTAATTTAATATAAAGGTAAAATGTTAATTTAATTTTTCACTGTGGTGTTTCTCACTTTTAGAATAAATATATAATTCCCCGAAATGCGCATTGCACGTTTTCAAAATGCTTCATATAAAATTTATATTGTAAATGATAAATTTTAGATAATATATATATATTATTGGGCTTTCTATGTGCTATAAAATAAAAATCAATCAAAACATACAAAATAAAAAGTAACAACGCTTTGTTTGAGGCTAGATAATTTTGCAAATATGATGTTACTTTAGTGACAATTATAGTACTTTAATGTATAATCTCTATCCCTAATCTTTAATCTCTAATTTCTATCTCTAATCTATTAAAAGTGTGAAAACATTTAGAAAAGTGAATCGAATTTTATTCCTTTCATTAAAAGATCTAATTTTAGATAAACTCGTCTTTTCATATTTTTCTTCAATTATTATATATTTAACATTAACTCCTAAATTATATGGGATCACGACTTTAAAATATATGGTAGAATTTTTTCTTATATTAAGAGTTCTAAAATATATGATAGAAGGTAACATGTTGAAAGTGCCGACCTTCTAAAGAAGGTTCCTTGTGGGGGGGAATAGGGGAGGGGTATGGGATGTTTGGTGTATCAATTGGCCAAGCAATCTTGCTATCAAGAGAGCGAAGAAATTCAAGGAGAAGAGTAGCTATGGAAGCTATAGCGGCGGCATCACGCTTGACTTCAGATTTGGCCATCCTCCTATGCAAGTATATTATTTTTTATTTTTATTTATTACTTAAGAGATTTGCGAGAATAAGTAGAAAAATAATTTTCAAAAATTGAAAGTATCTAATAGGAATACTTTAGGTAATTCTTTTCATAGCATATTATTTTTACCTTATAATAATAAAGATATTAATTTGTTGTCTTCTGACACTTTCTAACGACATAATGTTATCTTGGAAAGTTATTTAAGCTTCTTTTTTTTTTGCTCTATAGTCTTTGTAGTTTTTCTTAATTTAGTTTAAAGTTGTTTTTAATGCTTTTATATGAATTTGTAGGAATATATAAATTTTCATGTAAGTGTTTTTTGTATTTAATAAAATCATCAATTTATTTATTAATCAAAACATACTTTCTTTTATAATATCGAGGTGATTTTATAAAATTAAACTCATTGAAGCAAGGTACACGCGCAATATATATATATATATATTTATCTATACTACTAAAAGTGTGGAGAACCTTAGAAGTGTTGTTTGAAATTTTTTGTCCTTCATTAAAAGTCTCTGTTTTAGACAAATCATCTTTTTACTATTTTTCATATTTAAGAAGTGAATTAATTAAATATTTATAGTAAAACATTTCCTTATTAGAAGTCATCACTATTCATGACAACCAATACTTTTTTTATTAGTTTAAATTAATAAAATATTCATAGTAATTCTTTTTTTATTAGAAGTAATCAGAATTCATGAGAACTAATACTTTTTTCGTTAGTTTATAAATTCTAAATCAACTAAATTTGATCTTAAGGAGATTTTAAAATTTTAGATATAAATATAAAAACGTTCGAATAAGAAAAATTTAAGAAATATCAAATTTGAAAAGTTTTTAAGTACGTAAAAAATATGTAATTAACCAAAAGTCACACGTGCGGTTAAACTAGTATATTAAAATGTGTATAGATTCACAAAATATCTAGCTTTGTTAAGTTAAATATAGCGGAACAATATAGAGCATCCCACAGAAAATTATGTTGAATACTCCATCAGACAATTTCTACATAAAAGCTCTTTTGTATGTTGTTAATCAAGTGACTATGAAATTCTCTTCTTTCTTCTCTTTTCTGCTTTCACACGGTATCTAAGCATCTATGATGCTACTAAAACAAACATGATTTGACTGGAGGAGTAGTTAAATGTATTAGTTTGACCCGTTGTGGCCCCTTTTTCTACACAATACTCTTTCTACACATGCTCTATTAGCATAATAGCCTCTTATTTATACATAATATAAATTGAATTTGCAATTCTATTGCTTCTGCGCCACAGCCAACACAATTTTCCGTCTATCAAAATAAATAGTGCTTTACTTTCATCAATTTTCTTACTTACTCAATACACTATCCTCAAAAGTGTTCCACCAACAGCTAAGCACCTGGGGGGTTCTACGGGATCGGATAGAAGTCAAGTAGTACTCCAAATCATGGAGAGATGAGCCGTAGCTCAAGTCGTGGAAATGAAGACGCTCTAGGGATCACACCCGGTCCTTACGTCCACCGGTCTGCTTGGCTACACATCACACAACCATACACACACGAGAGTTTAAGCATCACAAATGCAAATTACCATACATCACCATTAACAACAATCATTTAGCACATTTTTAACACATAATTGCCTCAACACAAGTACTTAACACCTTATCAAATAAAGCAATCCACTTCCTATGTCCTTACTGGCCTCTATTCGTTGGGCATTCGGTTTCGACCCTTCCATGTTAAGAGATACCAATTGGGACCAACAAGCCCCAACTGTGACGATTGAGATACCAATTGGAATCGGCTAGATACCAATTGGACTCAACCCGAGGATACGACATTGAGATGGCACGATAGGGAGAAAGAAAGTGAGAGAGATTCAAAGATATCTTATAGCTTCCTACAAATTTGATGTGGAGGTCTACTCAACATTTGCTCTTGTACTAAGAGCCAGTAACCTGAGCTCTGATACCATCTTTGTCACAACCCAACCCACCGGATCGTGCCGGGCACCTACCTACGCTTACTCCAGATAGGAGAACCCTAAATATTCCACCATTAAACCAATGCGGAAGTTGCTACAATGTCCACTTAATCAATGTTGTCTATCATCTTAATAACAATTCAACAGTTCAAAAATGATTATTGAATTAATTCGTTCCATAACTTGTTTTAATTATATCAGATATGACAAATAGATGCAAAAACAACTACAAGTGACCCCAGAACCTAGTCTAAGCCGATACAACAGCACTAGACAAGGAATAGGTACGTCCATGGCACAACATCCATGTAGAATAGAAATAATAGGGATGTTGTTGAGCGATCGGCATCGCTGCTATAGAAACTCCAGCTACCTTGCACCATGGCTATACCCCCGAGTGTAAGTATAGTAAGTGTAGCATCAGTACAACCACACATACTGGTAAACATCATCGGCCGACCAAGATTAGAAACAAATAACATCAATAATAAATATGAAGAAATCATAACATCAAGTAAACTTCCGGGTTTAATCCAACTATAGAATCCTCAACATATCATTTTAGCATCTTTGTGACCTATCTCTGTGACCTACCTGTCATTTAACATTTTTCGTATATCTTTGTCCTTTGACTTAACATTTTCGTTTATCTTTCTTCTTTGACTACCAATTCCAACGTATACAGTTTTCCTCCCATACTGACTCGTTCTTATGGTACCTACAATTTTAATCAACATCCACCCAAGTCCTCTCGATATTCCTTATCACAAGATATCACAGTACCATATCCCATGAAAAATTAGAAACTACCAATCATATTTAACCATAACCGCCCCTCTCACGGGGTTGTAGAATCTCATCTCTAATCCGGTCCGCACAAGGGACTTAAAGTACATTCGTAAACCCTCTTTCACCATTTACCACAACAAGAACACGTACGAGAACATATAAGAAATAGAATTATATTCAAAACATACGAATGAATGCATGTATGCTAAATTAGAAACTACCAATCATATTTAACCATAACCGGCCCTCTCAAGGGGTTGTAGAATCTCATCTCTAACTCGGTCCGCACAAGGGACTTAACGTACATTCGTAAACCCTCTTTCACCATTTACCACAACAAGAACACGTATGAGAACATATAAGAAATAGAATTATATTCAAAACAAACGAATGAATGCATGTATGCAAGATGTGTACATTATATCTTACCCTTCTCAACCTCATCATCAACCTCATATCCATATCGGCGTGATTCCCGACCCATTATCGCAACATATCATATCCGTACCAACGTGGTACCCGACCATCATCACAATATATAATATTTGTACCGGCATTGATACCAAATCCATCATCACAACATATCATATCTGCACCGATGTGGCATCCGACCCATCATCACAACATATCATATTTGTACCGCCGTGGTACCCGACCCATCATCTCAACATATCACTACAATGCAAATGAAATGTCATGCAGTCATTATGTCACAAATTATGCTAGGGTGCAATGACAAATGACACTTCCACAAACCAAGCACAAAGTCAAGAAAGTCTAAGTACTACAGCAATCGTCCAACTTACATTGATCAGTAACCTTAGTTTATACATATATATCCCCGGTCATCACGTTTCATACCTCTTTACGGGTTGTCGTAGATAAGTTCATACTATCACACTTACTCTCCATCCATATCCCCAACCTCACATGTTTCACATTAATCTATAATCCTCCCTAACTATTTTAATAGGGATTCTATTCTTTACTTCACAAAATTACCCTTTTATGCTCATTCGTCAATCATCGAATTTGCTTGTGCTAATTACTAACCCTCAACTGGCCATACCTCACCTTTCAACCACTTCCCTTAGAGTAATTAGAACAATTAAGAAATTCAGAATTCATTGAGTCCCCTTATTTTCACTTTTTACTATTCCAAATTGTCTGACTCAATTTTCCACTATATTCAAGCCCTAAAATATATTATCTAGCACACTCACTCCATATTTCTATCCGTCTTTCATCACAATTAAGATATCAACATAGTGTACAATTATACAATCATATTTAGGCCTAACTGGATATCAAAGTGTTCACCCGTCCAACTCCGTGCCCGAAGGCCTAATGCATGAGATTATCGACATTACTACTAACATTAAATGCATCTATCCCAAGTCTAGTTGCTACAAAGTAAACCATAGCTTACCTCTTAGGCGAAACATATTGCTACGGAGAGGAGAGAGTTTTTCCGCGTGTGCTAGACATGTTCCCATGTCGGGTTCCCTCCGGTTGTGTCTCGAAACCGCTCTCATGAACCTTGGCCTTTGAAATCTCATAGTTGGGGAGATGGGATTTTTCAGATTGGTTTTGGAGGGAGGGGGTGACCTGGGGAAATAAAAAGAAAGAGGGTAATTAAAAATCCCTCGGCTGGGCTACTTCTTTTTACCACTGCAGCATTTATCCGACCACTGCAGTGGTTACCGACAGTCCGGCCAGTCCATTATTGGGCCTCTTGGCCCAATTCCCTTAGGCCCCGATTTTTCTTTCCGATTTAATTTTTTTTGGGTCCATTTTGAGCCTATTATTTAATGTAAATTATTTTCGGGGTGTTTTCACACGTAACGACGGTTTAGATCGTCACCGATTCATTTTAACATGAAACAGATAATGGTATCATGGAAGTGTTCTCAAAGAGCACCATAACACAATTAAGAAAAAGTTTAGCCTAAATGACAAAGCATTTTTAGCACCAAATGAGTTGCCTCACAGATGTATTCGATCCTAAGGATAAATAAAAGACATATATACTGTACCTTCCAAATCTCTCTGTGAGTGAGATGATTTCGATCGACATCAAAAATTCTAGCAAAGTCAACATTAGCCTGTGAAAAAACCCATAGGTTCATGCCCCAAAACCAAACCACTAAGGTCTGCAGCACCAAAAACCAAGAAAATACTGCTAAGAGGAAGTGATGCACAAACGCTGTTAGATGAGCTAGTGTGAAGACAACTAACCACAAGTAGCAAGGGATTGTAATAAAGAAAAGCCTCATACAGGAACAGATCACGGAGATTTAGGCTCATTCTCATGACTGAATCCCAGCTGATCTGCAAAATAACGGCAAATATTAATAGCAGATGCTAATAAATACATTCACAGGAAAGCAAATCCGTAAGTACTTAAAAGACAAATAAAAAGCCTTTTTACTGACCTTGCAACAACTAACACCCCAGATGAGAAAAAGAAACACCTGAACAGTAAAACGTACTTAGGCTCAAAAGAAATTTTGAATTTTCTTTGAAGAATGATAAAAATATTTGAAGAAGAGAAAAAAAAAAAAGGAAATAAGGACACAGAGTCATCATGTCATGCTTAAAAGTTAAACCTGAAGAAATGATAAAGGCAAATCGAAATTGACGTTTTGAACAGGATAGAACAACTCTGCCATCATTCATCAAGTTACCTATTGGGGATTATCACAATTCTACTTTATGCTGAATACAGCCCTCTTGTATGATTTGAAGGTAACTGAAAGACTCAGCCCCACATTTTATGTTTCATGTAATTACCAAAGTCATCCACTAAAGTTTAGAAGTTGGACATTGGTGTCATAGCTCACACTAGGAATTCTATCAGCATTCCTAATCTATTCTCCTAAAACAAGATTAAGTAAGAAACAAAAGAAGTCGAACAAACAATGAAAATATTTGATCCTTAAGAATGAACATTTCATGTTTTAATACTATGACAGAAATCCAAACCTTAAGTCTCCATAGCAAAACAGGAGATGGGGCCGTAGTGCTCGATGGTATGCTCACACCCTTCATCTCATTGGCCTCTAGACCATGCAAAAGGGCTTCTTCTTCAAAACCACTACCAGGTTCAAATGCACCTAATAATAGGTTACAACTATGGTAAGTCTAATAGCTTCATAACCAGTGAGGAAAATGAAAACAGAAGGCAAGGATCAAATACACATCAATGGGACAATCCTGTCTTACCAAAATCAGAAACAACCGCCCAGCTTCCAGATTTCCGCAGATGTGGACTGCTGGCGGAAGCATCCATAAGACTTCCAATAATAGGTTGAAGTAGTGCACAGATTGAGTACGTTCAACCTGAAACCTACAAGTAGAAGAAATAATTATGCAATTCAATGGGTTGTTATAGAATGGACTTCTGAAATAAATGTCCATTAAGGACTTGCGCAAGGAATATGCAATCTCAAGAACATTCTCAGAATGACCAACCACTAAGAAGTCGATGCCAATACATGCAATGGCCATTTTGTGCCGATATACTGCTAGGGACACACTGAAAATCTAGTGTAAAACCGACTTATTGTGTTTTCACCAAATGCAGGAGTATAAGTAGAGCTCTACCAACATACACACTAACCCTCAACATAGAGAACAAAATCCGACGTAACTAATTAAAAGATGTGAATATCTACAACTTGACCTGTTAGATGACGAACAAAACTTAAATGTGTATCCTAACAGGATAAAAAAGAGAATAAATAGACATAGACGAGAAAGAATGCATCAAATTGTGTTTGAGAAAAAACTACCCTCCTATTTGAGAAACCATACTTCAAATTCAAGAGAGTGGGTTCCATTACATCACTAGCTTTCCTTCATTCTTAGCATACTAATACTCGATTATTGCATTGCGTTCTAGTTCACTAACACACTTTTAGTCCATAATTGAGGCCATGAACAATGATGATAATAAGTTTTGATAGCATCCTAAGGAGCTCGCAGGCACATGGGAAGCTACTAAGGAGTCACCTTGACCTCCAATGATGAGGTTTTTTATGATAGAGAGTCGGCAGCACTACTAATGAAGACCAAGAAATGTGTTTTGCGTAAAGATGAGGTAAAAGTTTTTAAAATATCTATGATACAGAGCCTTACCCTCCATATAAGAGGCTTTTTCCATGACTCAAACCCCAACCTCCTAGTCACCTAACAGCAACTTTACTAGTTACGCCAAGGTTCCCTTCCAAAAATTCCATCTTGGGTTTTAAAATGAAGAAACAAAATGAGCAAAAAAAAACAAATATATGCTTCAAATCAGTTGCACAATATGCAGTAAGAATCGCACCAAGATTATCCATTACCGGCAAAATTCTAATTTGGGCTCCAAAACTAAGAACCAAAAAGAGAGTAAAAACACAAAAAAGACTAGCAAAATTCCAATTTGGGTTCCAAAATGAGAAACAAAAAGGAGTAACAACAGTATACCCAATGAACTGCCACAAAGTGAGATCCAAGAAAGATAGATTGTAGCATTATTTCCAATAGAACCCACCTCTATACAAAAACAGTCCAATAAATATGTAATGGAAGTAAAAGAAAACAACATACAATAATAAAAACAACGAATAGAAGCAACAATATATACTATTCTCTGTCTTATTTTATGTGTCACATAAAAGCAATTTAAGTTAAAATTCTCTTTTTACTGATAATTAAATAATGTATAACCACACAAATATTTGGAAATTATTTTTGACCACAAGTTTCAACTTCATTTTTTCTTAAAATGGGTGCCACATAAATTGAGATGAATTTAGTAATAAAAATAACAGATTTATAATAGCAAAACAAAACTGCAATCAAACTACACACAACAATAGAGAGACCAAAAGTTCCAATTTGTGTTCCAAAAGAGATTAAAAAAAAACAGACAAAAAAAAAAGTGACCTGAAGAGCAGTAATACGTTCATGAAAAGCTGCAAGAAGAGTACGTGGCAATAGTTTCATAGAATTCCCTTTCTTCTTCTTATGCTCAATTACTAGGACTCACCTGGAGGCAAAGATCAACACTGACATCAAAGAACAAGAGAAGAATGAAGACGTGCAAATGAAGAGACAGCTACACTTTGTAGGAATGTGCGCATATTTCTTAATTTGAACGTGCAAATGTGTCACTTTAGGACCCATTCAATGCCACTTAATTAAATTTACATTTCTGGCTTTCTGTTTTCGGCCTCTTTTGGCTCATTTTAAGACCTTTATTTCGATTGTTTTGATTATTCATTAAATTAAAAACTATGTGGCAATGACAAATGTAGATACAATTATAAAAACTAGTTACTAATAGCCCGTGCAAGGAACAGGCCCAACTAATATTTTTAAAAAAATTGTTATAATTATTTGATTTATATTATCTTTTAAAAATATATAATAATTTATTTTTAGATATTTTAAGCTATTAGTTATTGTAATTTATAATACTTTTTATGTAATTTTTAAATAATATATATCATTTCGTTGTTCAAACTTTTGTGGTACTGATAGTCAATTATATTTTTAAAATAATTTAAGTTGTTAAATTATTGTGATGTATAATATTTTTTTCTTCTATTCCAATTTAAGTGTCATAATGCTTATATGAAAATAATAATTAATTATGAGTGATGTAGTAAAGTTATTTGTCTTAATGACTCACAACAACTAATTAGAAGTGATATAACAAAATTACCACAAAACATACTTGTAAACTTTTTTGATTAACTTATTATTTTATATCTATTTTACCTTTTCTTTATCAAATATTATTAATTGACACAATGCTTAAATGCTTATAATAATTAATTAGAAGTGAAATAGTAAAATCACGGTTGAAACAGCGAAGCAAACATGTCTAATTAGAAGTGATATAACAAAATTACTATACAAAAATACTTGCGAAAAAAATTAAATGGATCTCATATAAAACATCAAGTAAATTTAACATTAATTATTATAATATTTTAATAATTAAATAACTTTATAATAATTTTTTAATAATTAATTAGAGATGACATAATAAAATTACGGAGGAAGCAGCTGATTAAGCAGGCAGGAGAAACAGTCATGTTGACAGAGACCTGCCTGCTTCTATTAGATGAACATAATAATTAATTATGAATGATATAGTAAAATTACGTGTCTTAATGACTCACAACAACTAATTAGAAGTGATATAAAAAAATTACAATAAAACATCCTTGTGAAATTTTTTTGATTAACTTATCATTTTATATCTATTTTACCTTTTTTTATCAAATATTATTAATTGACACAATGCTTAAATGGATATAATAATTAATTATGAGTGACATAGTAAAACCACGATTGAAACAACAAAGCAGACATATCTAATTAGAAGTGATATAACAAAATTACTATACAAAAATACTTGTGAATAAAATTAAATGGGTCTCATATAAAACGTCAAGTAAATTTAACATTAATTATTATAAATTTTTAATACTTAAATGACTTTATAATAATTTTTTAATAATTAATTAGAGATGACATGATAAAATTACGGAGGAAGCAGCTGATGAAGCAGACAAGAGAAGCGGGCAGGAGAAGCAGGCATGTTGACGGAGACCTGCCTGCTTCTATTAGATTAACATAATAATTAATTATGAGTGATACAGTAAAGTTACATGTCTTAATGACTCACAACAACTAAATAGAAGTGACATAACAAAATTACAATAAAACATACTTGTGAAATTTTTTTGATTAACTGATCATTTTATAACTATTTTATCTTTTTTTATCAAATATTATTAATTGACATAATGCTTAAATGGTCATAATAATTAATTAGGAGTGACATAGTAAAATCACGGTTGAAACAGCGATATCCTCTCTCTCTAGCTCACCACTCTCCTCTCCCGATATCCTTCTCTCTCTTCTTCATTGTTATTCTCTCCCTCTCTCCCCATTTCTCTTGCCGCCTCTCGCCTTGCTTTTCTTGCCACCTCTCTCCTTAGTCTGAAAATTGAAGAAAAGGTGTATTTTAAGTGTGGTGACACTAACCAAAGATAAGGGTCAGAATTCCTTTTAAATATTAATTAAGATAATTGGCATCAAATTAATATTTTCAAAAATTGTTAATCTTTTTCAAAATACTAGTTGAGTGTACATGCTCTGCACGTGTATATCATGTTAGTCAGTTTATATATATATATATATATATATATATATATATATATATATATATATGTATATATGTATGTATGTATGTATGTATGTATGTATGTATAAAGAGGATAAATTAGCTATTTTGATTGTTGTGTATATATAACTATAGTTTCAGAATAATGAAAGAAAAAAATTACAACCCAAAAATATTCTTAAACAAACGTGGATGGAATTACTTTTGAATGCACAAAAAATTGCACAACTAAAAAAGAAAGGTGTGAAACTAAAACTTGGTCAAGTTCATATAACACTATAACTCAATTCAGATAACAAATGTCAAATTGTTGAATTCATCTACGATATATAAAGGTATATTGTTAGCCAAATCTACAATAGAAACAAATGTAGGAGACTACCCCCGATATTCCTCCTCTATGATCCACAAGTTATCTATCAAACCATCACATTAATTTGTTGAATTCATTAAGAATATGCGCTAACATATAATCAATTTTTTTTGTCATTATTATTGTATAGTTATCCAATAACATGTAATATTTTTAAATTAAAATTATACTACTGTGCTAATTTTTAAAATTCTAATACGCATAAAATACGTTGAACTCTTGTAAAAAAAGAAATCGATAGACGTAATGGGAATAGACTAATTTGAGCGAATGCTTGGCATAAAAATATGATTCTACATATAGTATATGAATCAAAAAGAACGAAAAAATATACTCTCTCCGTCTAACTTATGGGGTACTTTTTGAATTTTAAGATTCAAACGATTAAATTTTTCCTTTACATAAAAATTTCGTCAAAGTCCAATCAAATATTCTATCTACTACCTGTATTAAACAAAAAAGAAACATCATATAGTAACATGAGAAAATTGAAGAAAATGTGTCATTTAAGACTTAAATGAAGGATTGGGGACATTGACCAACTTACAGGGTCAAACAAAATTAGAAAACTTTATTAAGTTAATTGTGGACTTGACTAATATTTTCAAAACTTTCTAATCTTTTCAAAAATACAAATCAACTCACACTCCTCTCCTCTCCAAGTCAACCATCTCTCATCTCTCTCGACAGTTTCTCCCAACCAATAGTTCTGTAAATTTCTCCTTTCAATTCCCGGCGACTTCAACCTCCGGCGATAAATAGTTAGACTTGAGTTTATTTTTGACTTTCAGCCATCAATCGACGTGACAGCCTTTCTCTCCAGCCACAATAGCTTCGTGTTCTTCATTGTCCCTTTTTTTTCACAGATAAAAAAATATGACCTTTTTAGTTTTGAAAAAAATGAGAAACTTGAGCCAACTTCTCTTCTAGTATTGGTGAACAATTTTAATATTTGTTGCTTTAATTTGAAAAGTGGTTTGAATAAAATCATAATTTCTGGTATTTCTTCAGTTATCTTTTCGTAGTGTAATATAATTTTTTGTTGTTTGCTGCATTTTTTGAAGTTTGATTTTTGTTGTTTGTTTTTATACAAACAAAACAATGATGTTGGTATTTTTGATGTTGCGCCCATTGTTGGGTTAATTTGTTGTTGTTCTTGGTAAAAATAGTAATATTGTTGTTGTTCTATTGAACAAAATCATACTACTTTTTTTTGTGCAACAGATTAACCATCTAATGCAATATATTAACCATCAAATACAACATATTAGCCATCTGATGCAACAAATTAACCATATGATGCAACAGAATTACCATATGATGCAACAAATTTACCATCGAATAAAAAAATCTAATGCAGCAGATTAACCATCAAATTAAAAATCTGATGCAACAAATTTATCATCTGATACAACAGATTTAACATCGAATTAACCATTTGATACAACAGATTTACCATCTGATGTATCAAATTAACTATCTAATACAATAAATTAACCATCTGATGCAACAGACTTACCATCTGATGCAACGAAGGAACCATCAGATTAAAAATCTAATGCAACAGATTAAGCATCTGATGCAACAGATGAACCTTCTATTGGATAAAATCCTATCAACTATTCCAACAGGACATGTTTAAGACTTGAATTTTTGAACTGATCATTCATCTATCATGATAGACGACCCTTCTGTTGGAAGAAATCTAAACAATATTGATTATTGATAACTATTCCAATAGATCACTCATATGTTACAACAAATGTGTGATCTGTTGCATAGACTAGTCATCTATTTTAACAGATGAGTGATTTATTTGTATTGTTGCAACAGATTACTCATCTGTTATAACTGGTTAGTTACATACTATAATAAATCACTCATATGTTGCAACAAATGACCAATCTGTTGCATAAACCATTCATTTATTTTAACGAATTACTCATCTGTTGCAACAGGTTAGTTATATATTATAACAAATAACCTACCTAGTGCAACAGATATGTGATCTGCTGAAACTGTTATTTTACTGTTGTGCATGTTAGTTTACTATTATTCTTTTTAATGATGCATTAATCAATTATAATCTATTTTATGTTCCTATTAATTTTAGATAATATGGCTCCCAAAAGAAAAGAAACTGAATCAAGTTCAAGTAAAGGAACAAGTGAAGCAGCTAGGCTACATCCACCACTCTATGAGCTTGCTTTACAAGTGTTATCTCAATCAGGAGCAAAAGATGATTAACATGGGGAGGAGGAATATTTCAAAAGAGATGATCCAAATGCTTATCCCTTCCACCGAAGAGTTGATCAAAACCTTCAGTATTGATAGTTATCCTGTGAGAATGCAGTGCGATGGTTCCATAGATTTAACGGGAGATTTCGTGGTTAAGTCAGCCATGGAAAAATCTTTCGACGCCTTCAAAAAAATACTTTGAGAATAAAAATTGGATGCTTATTTCAGGGATAGCTGCTTTGGGCAATGTCTTGATTTATCGAAGTACAACGATGCTCGTTTCCAAATGAAAATGGTATATGATCTTCTCAAGTGTAAGTTTATGTATGAAAACAAAGATAAGATGGATTAGGTGTGGATAAATTACTATGACATGCCTGTTTGTTTTGGTTAGAAGGAGTTTGCCATAGTTACTGGATTGAAATATTATCCTCCTTCTCCTTCTCAAGTTATACCCATTCTAACCCAAAAAAACACCCCGCACACCCAAAAAAGGCAAATGCAAGTCGAGTGATCGTGAATTCTTGGTGTCCCTTGTTGGTCCAAGCTTCAAAAACAAGAATTTGATAGAAGCATTGAAAGGGAAAAGACTTTCAAAGAAGCACAAGCAATTATTATGCTTGGTTTATTTGTACATAATATTATTTGGGAGAGAGACGTTAACAACAACATACTACTTGGTTTAATAAAGCTCTCTGAGGATCTTAAGTCATTTAACAGTTATCCTTGGGGTTATGAAAGCTTCAAAATGACTGTTAAATATTTATTGACTCCATTAACGCCAAAGACAGTCAACTTATATGGCTTTCAATGGGCTTTCATGGTAAATATTTTTTATTATGATATGATTCATTTTTTATTCAATAATGCTTTTGATTTGTTGGCGTTATTTTATAGGCTTGGGCGTTTTAAGCCATTTGTTATTTGGGACAACAAGTGAACTACTAGAAAGAAGTTTTCTGTCTAAGAATCCTGAGATGGTCGTCGATAAAAATGCAAAATTTCTTGATCTCTTCAACCCATCGGAGAATGCAGTAAGTCTAATTCTAATTAAGTTTTTGTTTTAATTAATAATTTTTTTTGAATGATCTAATCATCATTCTAATATATATACTGATTTATGTTAGACTGTGCATCCATCGCTTATTCCGACCAATCGAAAGTTAAAAATACCATTTTTTCTTACTTTACGTTCTGTGCAAACTTTATCAGACCCTAAGGTCATTTTAGAGGGTGGGCTTGTTGTTGTTGATGATGGTAGTGGTAGTGGATCTATTGGTAGTGGTGGTGCTGCTGCTGTTGGGGATAATGATGCTCCTTTTATAGTTTTTAAAATAAACCATTGTGAGTATGATCATATTAGTTATGTAGATTTTGCCCTTCCTAGCGAATGTTCTACATACAAATATCAATACTGCAAGGCAAAACATGATGTAGTGATTAATGTTATTAATGCATTAACTGCTTCTGTAAAGGAATTGACATCTAAGAAGAGTGTCATTCCATCAAAGAGGATTTCATATCCATCTATTCCATTAGAGATTAAGGATAAGAGGAGAAGGAAAGTAATTTCCAAGGCATTAACAAACATCCGAAAAATCAAAATTACAACTTCGTTATCTTTGTGTTGCACTATTGAGCAATGTACAAGGCCCACAGGAGAGTAGCATGAGCTAAAGAAGATGAATATATAACATTTGTTCTAACTAACAAATAGACACATATCTGTTTCAACAAATGACACATCTGTTGAAAATTATCAGACATATATATACATCTGTTGCAACAATTAACTAACCTATTGCATCAGATGATCTATTGCAACATATGTCACGTCTATTTTAGAAAATCAAATAGCTCTACGTACCATTTTTATTTTTATCAACAGATGACCTATATGCTCTAACAGATGGGTTATCTGTTAGGACAAATTAAATCAAGACTTTCTACTATTTCAGTTTTTCCAAACAGATGAATCATATGTTGCAATAGATGGTTTATTCGTTGAAAATTATAATACATGTCTTCCTCATATTTTAATTTGTTCCAACAGATGATCCATATATTACAACAGAAAGATAATTTGTTTGCTAAAACTGATGAGTTATCCTTTTCCATTTTCTTTTTATATCTTTGTGATTAGCATTGACAATCCTGGCTTTCCAGGTGGATTTCATAGTAGAAGCTATTGTTGAACAACATTGATAATATGCTACTCTTTTTATGGAAATATAAAGAAACGAAAGCGCAAAAATCGTACGCAAGCGACATTAAAAATCTACGACGATCAAAGCCAAATTTCATAGCACCGGATAATGAACAACTTGTCCATATTGAGTAGATCTTTATAGCTTGAGTCTGTCAAAGTAATAACCTCACCCCTCCTTAGGAATTGTTAGCATCAAAATTTAAATTGTTGAAATCTGTATCCATAATAATTTTTTGACATTTCATTTATTTGTTGATTTATTTTATGTAATTTCTGAAGGCTTCGACTTATTTTATGTTGTCTATAAATTTTATTTTATCCTTAATTTGAACTTATTAATTGGAATGGAATACTAGATTCAAATATTGAAACAGATAAGGTATCTGTTGCAATAGATGATATATCTGTTGAAAAATATCAAACAAATTTAGACATATGTTGCAGCATGTAGGTCATCTGTTTGAAATTATCAAACAGGTCTTTCCATTGTTGCAATAAATAGACTTAGATAGAAACATTGAGATAATGCAACAGATGTCCAACCTATTGCAGTAGATATACTATATATCAGAACAGGTAGAATATCTGTTACAACAGATAGACAATATGTTGTATTATAAAAAATTTAACTTTCATTAGACATAAAAAATTGTCACTACATGTAAAGTGAAGTGACTTGACTTGAAATAAAAAAGGCGAAACCCATCGACAGACACCAAAAGTTGCAGCGATTTTTTACTTTGGCACCTTAAAAAGATAGTGTTCATTTTAAACACCTAAAATAGGCATAAAATATGTCAGTTTGACACTTTTTGTCCTATTGGCAGCTCGCGTGTAATTCACGGAGCCAAGACGTGTTGAACCCCCATTTTTGCTGACTTGGCATCTGATTTGGCCCTCAACGGTTATTTGTCTTATATATTCATCTTCTTCCTAAAATTTAACCCTAAATTTCCAAATCTTCTTCTTCATCATCTTTTTTTCTCTGTCCAAATTCTTCAAATTATTTTTATTTATTTATTTATTCATTTTTTTCAACTGAGCTTGACAATGTCGAGCTCATCTTCCACTATTTTTTGTGATAAAGATTTTTGTTATTGTAAGTGTGGTCATGAACCTCTATTGAAGACTTCTTGTACTTAACAAAATTCAGGTCATAGGTTTTTTACTTGTAAGATTTCAAAGGTAATATTTTTTTTATTTAATTAGTTGATTAATTATTAACTTGTAATTATTTTGTAATTTTGATCTTGTTTTTATAGAAATTGGGTGGATGTGATTACTTTGATTGGTATAACAACGATACCCATCATAAGCAAATCGTGTAATCTATGGTTTGTTGAAGAAAGTCAAGGTTTTTGAAGAGAAACAAAATCTAGTAAGAAAATACTACATTGTTGGCGTTAGAGCTACTAGTTTGGTGTTGTTGGGTACATTCAAGCCTAATTGTTGAAATTTTCATGGTGGTGTATTTGCTACTGGTTTGGTGTTGTTGAGCACATGAATATTCAAGCGTAATTGTTGAAAAATATTATACAAATTTAGACATATATTGCCACATGTAGGTCATTTGTTGGAAATTATCAAACAGGTCTTCCCACTGTTGCAACAAATAGACTTAGATAGAAATATCAGTATAATGCAACAAAAGACTAACTTGTTGCAATAGATAAAATCTCTATCATAACAGGTAGGATATCTGTTACAACAGACATACAATCTGTTGCATTGTTAAAAATTCAACTTTCATTACATAAAAAAATTGCCACTACATGTAAAGTGAATTGACTTGAAATAAAAAATTATTATGGTGTTTGTGTTCTACATCTTATTTATACACAGGGTCCAAGCGTCCAGTTAGTACCCCATAACCCCAGACCTCTTGCATGTTTTCCACAATATTATCACACAGAAAGGTTGTTGGTTCGGCCATTTCTATATCGGTCAGCAAACATTCAATGTATGCAAGCGCATATGACCTATACGCGGCATTGTTTTTATTTTTTGGAAGGTCCATCTCCTTGTTTAGACCTTCAAAATCCCATGTTTGCTTCTTCAACACTTCCATTGGTAAATCATCAATCAGTTTACTCTGCCTCAAGTAGTTGGGGAACAAATCCAACAGTGGTTAAATGTGGGTAAAAAAATTGGCCTTCTCGATGGCAGGTAAATTGCAGTCATAAACCTTGATCTTTCCCTCCTCGAGTAGTATCTCAACAACCAAAAAATGTACGACGTCCACTTTTTTGACTGCAAGAATTCTCTTTCCCTTGGTCCAGCTCTTGCCGTGTAGATATGGCATCTCCCATCTAACATATTTAATCATTTCTTCTTCCCATTGGAACCCAGAAACTAACAAATCAAATCTTGAGCCATAGGGAGTTGACGCTTGCTTAGTGAGCTCATCGTACCTATCCTTGAAATTCTTATAGAAGTTGAGGCCCATTATCCTATCGGCAACATTAAAAGCTTTCGGCTATGCTAATTGTCTACCCCCCATGAGGCAGAGAATTTCTTTAACATACTGTGATATAAAAAGTCAATAGCAATTGTAAAGAAGGAAAACATAGTGGAAAGATACAACGGATGGTCCATCTGTTGCACCGGGTTCTCTGAATCTATTCACAAATTACCCGTCTAACGTAACTTATATAATAGATGGGTAATATGTTTCAATAGAACCACCACCAGTTGCACCAGAATACATAAACGTTGCAACAGATGACACATCTATTGCGTAACTTCTTCTTCATGAAGTAGATTAGAAGGCTAGGTTAGGAAAAGTAAACTTACCTTGTCCACGTACGGCGTACGCATATCTGTCATACTATTGAAGTCTTGGGCTGAAATGGTATGCATAGGTTAATCTTTCTTGGCATTCTTGGCCCGTCGCAGATCCATCTTCCCTTTGGTGCCAAGTTCCGCGTATATGTCTACCTTCTTTAATGGCCCCTACCTTTCAACAACTTTTAAAGAGGGGGAGTAGCAATTTTTTTTATTTTTAATTGGAGAGTACTTGGCTAATTGCTTTTTTCTTCCTCCTAATCGCCACTGTGGGAATGTATGGCTCTCTTACCTTCTTGAAGGGTATGATGCCCCTCTTGGATTTCAATTCCTTGACAACTTTTGTAATAGCCTCTACTTTTTTAAAGAGTTTATCACGTCTGTCCTTGCACTCTTTGGATTTGCAAGGAGAATACGAGGGTGAAGAAGGGTGAGAAGGACCACTCTAAAGGTAGGAGAGACCAGTGTAAGACTGAGAGAGACCTGTGAAATGGGTGTTTTCAAAAATATTTATTTTTCCTTGAGCATCAATATGCTTATCATCATGACTGGAAGCAATATCAGCATCAACATAACTACCACCAGCATCAACAACTCCCCAGCAACACCCCAGAAGAAGCACTCAGATCTGTTGTAGTAGGTTGGTCATGAAGAGCCTCAACATTAGGCTAACCTTGCCTAACTGCTCTTCTCATGACTGTTGCTCCAGCCAATTCCCTCTTTATTAAATCATCGTTGGGTCTAGTTTGTAACGCCCCGAGTTTGTACCCCAGATACCACACGGTACTGACGACTCCGAAGGACCATAAGCTAAGCCATGACTGGTACCTGCTATAAGCACTGAATAATAATACTGAAATAAGGTGGAACATAGATTGACATTCCATAAGGTTTATAATCTAAATACTGATAAAGAATAACAACTGTAATAACATCTGACAAACTTAATATTGTCTGAACTAGTTTAGTCTGAAAAACCTATAACTGAACTGTCTAAAAGTGGAGTTTATGGGAGAAGCCCCCAACTAACTTTGATGACTGAAATACTGAAGCTACTTTAATGCTAAAGTAAAAGCGATAAGAACTCACTACTAAATCTGCGACTGCTGACTGAATCTATTTAAGCACGGTAAGGAACCTGAGCATTCGAACCTATGATATGAGCCATCATAGCATAAAAAGAAAGTACGTGTCAGTACGTGGAATGTACTGGTATATGTATATATTGTATCTGAGCTCTTACTAAAGTTGAGAACTGATTTCTGATACTGAGTAACTGATATCTGAGATTGCTAATAACTAAATTACTAATAACTGAGTGACTAGGTCCGACAGTCTTGATTCTGTAGAACTGAACTGAGTTCTATACTGAGACTGTGAAAAGTAATCATCTAACCGACATGCCCCAAATAAGATAAAAGGGGCCAAACCTATAACTCTAGTTGGAAAGGTGTCAGTACCGTGCCACGGGTAAAGACAAGCTGAAGAGTTACCCTTATCTGCAGACACTCTAATGAGAATGGTGGTACCCTCAACTGGCAGGTTAAAACACCTCATCAATCTTAAACTGGCAGGTTGATGTCTCAACCTATGCTGGATACATAGTTATGGAACACTAAGATTGCTTCTATAGAGAACACCCTCTATTGGCAGGTGAGCCCCCATCTTTGGGTTTACTCGGTGCTGAATCCTACTCCCAACTGAATAGACCATGGACTGATTGCTAGACTATACTGGATTTAACTGAACTATTACTGATCATGTTGACTGACTGAACTTGACTGAGTTCACTGAGTTCTATAACTGACTGAGTACTACTGTTCTGTGACATAACTGAGACTATTCTGTAACTACTGTAGCTCTAGATAAACAACTAGATTATCAGGTATTAGATACCTTCAGGACTTGATAGCATGAAAAGTAAAGCATAGCATGATCTTGAAAATCATAACAAGGTCCACTTGTTCATAATTCATCCATAGAAATATTTTATCAAACACTTGTAGGGCATAAGCTTGTACATATGCTAGCATGTCATGATTTCACCATTTAATTTACATAGACATTCCATCATACACAGCACAACTTAATGCATATAATCATGGACAACATGTAAACCTTGTAACTACAACACCCAAACTTGCTAATTCAAGGATTATAATATGGGAATTACACAATCCAATATACATATTATTTCAATTTCATGGTATCTACAATTAATCATGGATTGAAACTCAATTAATGTCATGAACATGAATACAATCCAATTTTAAGTATGTAAATCATGAATCAATAATCTTGTAGTTTTTAAAAATTGATTCTTGGACTCTATGGGTGAAAGGAACCCATAGATAAACACCTAACATACCTGAGAAGACTAATTATTGAAGGTTCTTGGAGGAATTCTTGAGCTCTGTTCTTGATTCTTCAAACTAGAGTTTTGCCCTTTTGAGAGAGAATGATTTAATTTGGGGGGAAATTGGGTGGATAATGGTATATCTAGGTTAATTAGGGGTTAATTACGTGTTTAGATTGACTGGGGTAAGGGAAAAATGACTTGAAAGCCCTTGGAATTGAAAACCCAAAATTAACTAAAAAATCCCGATTTTGGCACTTGGCGAGATGCGGTACAATCTTGATAGGCCATTGGAAAATGGACAACTGGGAACTAGACTGATGGCATAATGTGGCGCCACGCGGTGCCTCACTAGACGCGAATTTGGTCCTTGGGGCGATGTGATAAAATTGTGGAGCTTCACTGGAAAAGGACAATTATGAAAATCGGCCTTGTCGCAACCACCTATTATCACGATGGAACATCGGAAAATGATAATTGTCATTTGGACCCTCATCGCGATGCGGTGATGTGTCGGTTAGCACACTGCTTTACAAAATGTTTATAACTCTTCACCTGAGTATTGGATTTAGGCAAATTTTATATCGCTGGAAAGTTGACTGATTAATACTCATGTACTTAGATTTAAATTAAGCTAGGGAAATACAAGGTATTACAATATCTCCCCCTTGGGAATATTCATCCTCAAATGAGACTGATTAAGTTGAGAACACTAATAGACTGAGCTTACACACTGAGCATGCACAACTAAAACATTATTGCATGACTGAAATCACTGATAAGCTGATTTTTTATACTAAATATGCATATTTGATGTATGAGTACATGACTGAATTGATTCATGAATGCATGACTGAATATGTAACGGTAATGGACATCAAGTTTATAACTGTAACTGAATAGGGAACTGAGAAAAGCCAAGGAAGACTGTTAGCTCAAGCTGAATCTGAGTTTACAGAGAAGATGTGAGGATACTTGGTTTGCATATCTACTTCTGTTTCCCAAGTAACTCCCTCAACGGACTAATTCTGCCAAAGTACTTTGACCAAGGGTACTTCTTTGTTCCTCAGTCTACGAATCTGATGATCGAGGATTTGGACTGGGACTTCTTTAAAAGAGAGATCATTCTAAATATCTACGCCCTCTAAGGGAACTATGACTGCTGGGTCACTAATGCATATCTTTAGCAAGGAGACGTGGAACACTGGGTGTACTGAAGCTAGATCTGAAGACAACTCAAGCTCGTAAGCTACCTTTCTGAAATGGCTGAGAATTCTGTAAGGACTGACATATCGGGGACTAAGCTTTCCCTTCTTGCCAAACATCTTTACCCCCTTCATAGGAAAAAATTTCAAGTACATAAAATTGTTGACCTCAAACTCGAGATCTTTTCTCTTCACATCTGCATATGTTTTCTGTCTGCTTTGGGCAGCCCTAAGACTTTCTCTGATCAATTGAACCTTCTCTAGGGCATCAAACATGGGATCGAGCCCTACTATTGCAGCCTCACCTACCTCAAACAAACAAATTATAGATCTATATTTCCTACTATAAAGAGCCTCAAACGGAGCCATTCTGAATACTAGAACGATAATTGTTATTATATGCAAATTCGATCAAAGGCAAGTGGTCATCCCAACTACCCTTAAAATAAAAAACACATGCTCTTAACATATTTTCTAGAGTCTGAATTGTCCTTTCTACTTGACCATCTGTCTGAGGATGAAATACTTTACTGAGGTGAACTTGGGTACCAAGACCCTTTTGGAATGCTTTCCAGAAATGAGAGGTAAACTAGGTACCTCTATCTAAGCTAATAGATACTGGGACTCTGTACAACCTGACCAACTCTCTGATATAGATTTTGGCATAGTCCTCAATTAAATAGGAAATATGAACTGGTAAGAAATGAGCGGATTTGGTCATCCTATCGACAATAACACAAATCAAATCATGTTGATGATGAGTACGAGGCAAACCTGTCACTAAGTCCATGTTCACTTTTTCTTATTTACATGTGGGAATACTGAACTCTTGCATGGGCCCACTAGGCTTCTGGTGCTCAATCTTAACCTACTGATACGTAGGGCACTTATCTACAAACTCTGTAATATTCCCCTTCATCCCATTCCACCAATAGATTTCCCACAAATGGCGGTACATCTTAGTGTCCCCTGGATGAATAGAGTAATGAGCATCATTCGCTTCTGCAAGAATTCATTGCCTCAAATCATCTACACCTGGAACATATAACGGCCCTGGAAAGGCAACACACCATGGAAAGGCAACACACCATGTCCCCCTTGGGAGAAAACCTCTACTTTCTGATCTATGACTGACTCCTTCATCTTAACTAGACTAGGATCTCTGTCCTACTTTTCCTTCACTTTAGAAACTAGAAATGATTCTGAACTATTCTGTACCCATTCTGTACCTAGTCGGGCAAGCTGATGAACTTCCTGAACTACCTTCTTCTTATCATTCTCAACATGAGCCACACTACCCATAGAGTACCTACTGAGAGCATCTTCCACTACATTGGCCTTGCCCGGATGGTACAGAACACTCATGTCATAATCTTTCAACAAATCTAACTACATTCTTTGACGCAAATTCAAATCTTACTGAGATAAAACATATTGTAAGACTTTGTGATATGTGAACACATCAACATGTACCCCATAGAAATAGTGCCTCCGGATATTTAAGGCAAACACTATAACTTCTAGCTCAAGATCATGGGTAGGGTAATTATTCTCATGAGGCTTAAGCTGTCTAGAGGCATAGACTACGACCTTACCTCTCTGCATGAGGACACGACCCAAACCTACTCTGGATGTATCACAGTACACAACAAACCTATTTGAACTATCTGGTAGAGTCAAAACTGAGGCTGAGGTGAGTCGGGTCTTCAACTCCTGAAAACTCTTCTCACAAGAATCTGACTACTGAAACTTGATTTTCTTTTGAGTCAATCTGGACATGGGGGATGTAATAAATGAGAACCCTTTAACAAACCAATGGTAATAGCCAGCTAAACCCAAGAAGATCCTAATATCTGATGGATAAATGGGTCTAGGCCTGTTTCTCACCTTCTCGGTCTTTTGAGTATCAACTCTAATGTCATCACTGAAATAATATGACCAAGGAATGCTATTGACCCTAGCCAAAATTAGCACTTACTGAATTTGGCGAATAACTGATAGGCTTTGAGAGTCTGAAGTACAATTCTGAGGTGATCTGCTTGATCATTCTCGCTATGAGAATAGACAAGAATGCCATCGATGAAGACTATAACGAACATGTCCAAGTACTTCTTGAACATGTGATTCATTAAGTCCATGAAGGCTTCTGGGGAATTAGTAAGACCAAAGAACATGACTAGAAACTTGAAGTGACCATATCGGGTTCGGAAAGCTATTTTTGAAATATCATATTCTCTGACTCTAAGATGATGATAGCTTGATTTGAGGTCTATCTTAGAAAAGTAATTGACGCCCTGAAGTTGGTCAAACAAGTCATCAATTATAGGAAGTTGGTATTTGTTCTTGACTGTGACTTTGTTCAACTGACGGTAGTCTATACACATTCTGAGAGAACTGTCTTTCTTATGCATGAATAAGATTGGTGCACCCCACAGAGAAATGTTAGGTCTGATGAACACCTTATCTATGAGGTTTTTTAACTGCTCTTTCAACTCTTTGAGTTCGACTGGAGCCATTCTGTATGGCGAAATATAAACAGGTTGAGTATCTGGAAGAAGGTCAATTCCGAAGTCAATTTCCCTTTCGAAAGAAACTCTAAGAAGATCTTCGAGAAACACATCTGAGAATTTATTTACTACTTGAACTAAATCAAGACTAGGAGTCTCTAAACTAGAGTCTTTGACTTACACGAGATAATAGACACATCCCTTGGATATCATTCTTCTTGCTCTGAGGTATGAAATCAACTGACCCTTAAGCGTATGGTACTACCCATCCATTCAAGGACTGGTTTATTTGGAAACTGAAAATGAACTATTCTATTTCTACAATCAACTAAGGCATAGCATTAATGAAGCTAATCCATGCTGAGTCTGCTGAAGTGACTTTCTGAGATATCATAACCAGACAGTTCTTGTATACCCGTCGAGCTATGATAGACTGACCTACTGGAGTAGAGACTGAGAAATTTTGTTAAGGTTTCTAGTTTGACCTTAAAGTCAATGGTTATATAAGGAGTTACAAAAGACAGAGAAGCTCCTGGGTCTAATAAGGCATAAACATGTAAATGAAAGATTTGTAATGTACTAGTGACCACATCAGGAGAACTTTTCTAATCTTGTCTGGACTGAAGTGTTTCCTGATTTTGTCTAAACTAAAGTGCATAAATCCTGTTTGGGTGTTGCCTACTGGTGGCACTGGAAGTGGCATCCCTTCTGGTTCAGGTGATCGGACTGAGTTGAGGAACGATTATATTGACCTTAAGAACCTGACTAAGAATAATCTTTAATTCTATGGACTGTCTTACAACACCCAAAACAAATATCACAGCCAGCTCTGCAGATACCCTGATGGTTTCTGTTACATTTCTGGCAAAGAGGATTTATTCAAACATTACTGACACTACTCTGATATTTTGAGCCTGGCCCGCTATCTTTGTTATCATTTCTGAACTTGGGGACTGGAGAACTGGATGAGGATGGAGTTGGAACTGAAAACTTTGGATGGAACTGGAAATATTTATCGCCTTCTGACTTAGGCTGAGTGAAATTAAAGCTACCTGTTCTAGCTCTCTTATTCTCCTTTTCTCTCTCCTTATTATTAGCCTCTTCGATCTACTGAGCATGGACCATGAGCCTGGATATGTCCATCTCCTTAATTAACATCGCAGTTTTTCACTCCTTAATCACACTCTCTGATACCCCAGATACGAACTTACTCATTTTGGACCTATTGTTTGCTACTATATAGGGAGAATATTTGGCTAACTAAGTAAACTTGGGGGAATACTCTTTCACACTCATGTTTTCTTGCCTGAGATTGATGAAACTCTAACACCTTGGCTTCTCTCAGCTCTAAGATAAAGAATCTATCTAGAAAGCAGCAACAAACTCTTCCCATTCTATGGGCTCTGCATCAATTTCCATGTCTACTTTTCATTTCTTAAACTATGTATGAGCTACATTCTGTAGCTGATAGGTAGCAAACTCAGCACTCTCACTGGAAGTCACTCCCATAATATCTGTGACTTTTTGAACCTGGTCGAGGAACTCTTATGGATCCTCTTCGGGCTTAGATCCTAATAATAGGGGAGGATTCATTCGAGTGAAGTCCCGAATCTAGAATGTAGTAGTATTAGCCACTGGGTTGGCTTGAACAAAAGCTGGCCATTTATTCTGAGTTGCTATGGAATTAGTTAGAGCGGTGAATGCAACTTTGAATTCTGCCTGAGAGACATGCTCGTCCAGGGGATCTGCCTGAATGGGCTAGGGTGTTGACTGGTTTTCTATTCTTCGTCCATTATTCTTTTTGAGAAGCATGTTCTGTAAATGGAAGGAAGAAAAGGATTAGACTGAGAGTTTAACTTGACCTTATGCTCACTCGCACGACATGAATACTGAAAGAAGGGAAACTTTTTCTTAAAACGTCTCATAACCTCTTGCCTTAAAGTATGGCGCACTACACACCCATGCATAAGACTCTAATTGACGCTGCTTTTCAGACTCCCTAGGACTCTGTTGAACCTTAGGCTTTGATACCAAGTTTATAACGCCCCGAGTCTGTACCCCAAATGCCATATGATGCTTATAACCCCGAAGGACCACAAGATAACCCATGACTGGTACCTTTTGTTAGCAGTAAATAATAATACTGAAATAATGCGAAACATAAACTAACATTCCATAAGGTTCATAATCTGAATACTGATAAAGAATAAAAACTGTAATAATATCTAAAAAGATGAACTCTGTCTGAACTAGTCTAGTTTGAAAAGCCTCTAACTGAACTGCCTGAAAGTGGAGTTAATGGGATAAGCCCTCAACTAATTCTGACTACTGAAATATTGAAACTACTGTAATGTTAAAATAAACGCATATCCTCGATAGATAAGGACTCACTACTGAATCTGCGACTGCTGACTAAATCTGTCTAAGTGCAGTCAGGAACATGAGCGTCTAAACCTATTATATGAGACATCATAGCGCAAATAGAAAGTATGTATCAATATGTGGAATGTACTGGTATGCTAGATGAGGTAAGGCTGAATGCAAGTTAACAATAACTGACTAAATGATATGGAATAACTAAGTAAGAACACATGGATAACTGACACTGCTGTAAGTATTGAGAATGCAATACTATGCTTTTATGTATGTATATACTGTATCTAAGCTTATACTGAAGATGAGAACTGATTTCTGATACTAAGTAACTAATATCTGAGATTGTTGATGATTGAATTACTGATAACTGAGTGATTGTGTATGACAGTCCTGATTCTGTAGAATTAAACTGACTTCTATACTGAGATTGGAACTGAGACTGTGGGAAGTAATCATCTAACCGATATGCCCCAAATAAGATAAATGGGGTCAAACTTGTAACCCCAGTTGGAAGGGTTTCAGTATCGTGCCACGGGTAAAGACAAGATGAAGAGTTACCCACATCTGGCAGGTACTCTAATGAGAACGGTGGTACCCTCAACTGGCAGGTTAAAACACCTCATCAACCCTCAACTGGTAGGTTGATGTCTCAACCTACGCTGGCTACTGATACGCCCAAATTATAACTTTCTTACGAAAGAGTAAGCATTCGTTATCAAATATATAACCCAACTAGGTTGGGGTCGAATCCCATAAGGAATAGGGTGCTAATTAAGTTGTATGCAGATTAGTTGACTCTTAATCATTTGTTCCTGTAAAGAAACAGGAGTTTTTGATTTAAGTACGAAGTAATAGTTTCGATGTAATAGTGAAGCAATACGTGTAATAATATTTGAATGCAGAGAATAACAAGCTAGGATTATATCCAACTTGTAGTTTTTAATATCTTCTAACTATGGGTGTTAAGAATTCATACATACATGCACTTATAGAGAAACGTATTCAAATTCTCAATCCAAGAGTTTCTCAACCATCAAGGATTAATTCACTTTAGTTCTCTCAACTCAAAAGTGTTTACTCGATTATACGAAATCTCTAAGTTGTTAATCCTGTTAAGTCATTAACGTGTGAAATAGAGGTTGGAAACCCTATTTTCTTGTCAATTCTCTCTTTTTCAAACATTAACCTTTCTATCGAATAAGTTGTGTTTCAATGGAACATTCCCTATTTTTGCAACCACGAGAATTCAAGCATAACGAAGAGGGTATGATATAAGTAAATCAGTGCATAATGAATTCAAAATCCACAGAAATAGATAGTATGCTACAAGGTTTCCATGACCCTAACTAATAAGCTTGACTACTCATGGACAAAACGAAAATCACCATAAGTATATTCATCATACCAAAAACTAGAAGACGATCTCGGTGTGTAAACAATGAACCAAGAGAAAAACATTTTTCTCTACTCTAAGATGCCATTCTCCGTTCAAAAATAATACTTTTTTCTCTACTCTAAGATGCCATTCTCCGTTCAAAAATAATATAGAATATCGAATAATGATAAAAATTCAGCATCAAGTCTTTTTAATAATCTTTTCTCTCATAATTGCCTTCTAAGTCCCTGAACTAATTATAAATGACAAATTAGTCATGGACATAGTTTCTAGGTGCCACATTTGGTCCATCAAGCTACTTTTCGCTTGTGTGATTTGTCATCCGTAATCCGTAGTTCCATCATGTCTTTATCTACCTCATTAACACCTGAAATCATGCTAATCACATAGGTTAGCTCAATTACATCAAAGTAGAGTAAAAATATAAGAAAATAGGCACTTTGTTCTCAAAACTTAGCTAAAATATAGGTAAGTTATGGTGCTTAGGAGTATAAATATACCCAAGATCACCACCCTACACTTAAATCTTTGTTTTTCTTGGAACATCTTATCCATTTATGCATACACAAGATTTAAAACCCACAAAGGAAACACAAGATGCTCAAATAAGCTCACACAACGAATATGAAACAAGAAGTAGATTCGTGAACCATTACTGAAAACAACCTACCCTAAAAAATAAACTCATCAAGTTGGTAAATTCATGCATACTATTTAAGCAAAGAAATCATATAAATTACCTAACTTTTCATCAAACATGTGCCCTAACAACAAAAGAGTTACCCATAATCGCTCAAAAAAATTCAATTTCTAGCACAATGGGTATAAGAATCAAGTTGTGCTCACTCTCACAAAGAATTCTCAAATTACAAATGATAACCACATGTTTGCCCTTAGTGTAGTGCTCCGCTAATATCAGAATGTTAAGATTAGGATCATATAGGTCTTTACGGACTGTAATATAGGCTAAGGGGTGGGTAGGAACTATTCTGGCCAGTAATAGTGACTAACTTCCCTAAGCGCTTTAATACACTACATTAGATAATGAATACCAATCTCTAACAACCAATTTTCACCTCTATAAACTTTACACATCATTCTCTTTTACCCCATTTCATAAAGCTTACTCACATAACTTATGGAGGGAGTATTTTCCATGTTTACATCATATCATTTTGAACAAATTTTTATGCCACTATTTCTTTTTGTTTTAAGATAGATCTCACTCCCAACCAATCATATCAGATTCAGATGCCAAAAACTATTACTTTGGGGCTACATTTTTACTTTTTTCTCCTTCTATTTACAACTCCTTACTAAAATTTTTTTACCAAAGCGCTTAGGAGATTTGGATTAAATTGAGGTTAATCAAGGAAGGATTAGCTACACATGACGTTACCAAAGAACAAGCTAAAAGCTCAATGGGGATAGCTAAGATAATGCACAAAGGTGGTTCAAAAGAGGGTATGAAAAAAAATATGGCTATCAAAGAAGTACCTAAATCATCTCTTAAACTCGCATTCTCTATTTCGTTTTGCACACACACCAGGTAAGTTCTAGCATCAATTGCAACAAGGAATATGCAAATACCCTCACACATACATAGCATATGCTTAACTCCAATAGGATCATTATAGACTCTTAACCAAACAGTTATATGAATTCACTTTAAGCCAACAATCACCACACGAGTCATAAACTAGAACTTAGGTGTCTCAACAGTAAAGGTTTATCACATGCATGCTTGTATTGTCGTGTGGCCCATTAGAATAAATTACACTCACTTGTTAGGTCCTATACATGACTGATTTTGTCTTAAGGCGGTCGTCATCCATCCATCATCGATAAAAATACCTAACTATGACTACAAACTAACATACAATTGGTGCAAAAAATCAATTCCTATTAACACCACCAATTCCACCAATTTTACTTTAATAAAGTAATTATTGAACAAAATTATGCTTTACAACTTCAACATATCACAATACCCAAAAATCATCACCCTCCCACATTGTTTATCAATATTATGTTCAACAAAATAAGACATGCAATAGTGGTTACACAACTACTATGTTCGTTGTGAACAATTCATTCACATGTACAAGCACAAAATACTAAAAAATAATGCCTTAAATCTTCTATATCTCAATACCCACAAGACATCATGACTTACACAAAACAACCAACAATATATTCGGAGGTAAAATTAAGATCCATAACAGTGATGGTTTCCACAATAATGGTGTTCATCTTCCCCAAGAGTTTCAAAACTACTCTTACAAAGCTATGGCAAGAATTTAGTCTATAATCCTCTAGAAATCAATTAACTATACATAAAGTCACAATAACTAAGGATTAAGAAAGTAAAACTTACCTTTGAAGATGGAAGATGTGGAAAAAAAGGGAAAAATTCTTGATATTGTTAATCTAAGAGTAATCTTGAAGGATAAATAGAATGGTGAGAAGAAAGCTTGTACAGTTTAGGGGTGAAATAAGGATGAATTTGGGCATTTAGGGTGTGGAGTCTATTTAAAGAATAAAATTCGGGTCGGGTTGACCCAAGTTAAAATCGCATACTATGCTGAAATTTAAGTGGTGTGCGGCGCACATGGTATCGCAGAAGGGTAAGTGTGCGACACAGACTGTATCGCCTAACCAAACAGTGATCATGTGCGGTATGGTTGGAATCGCACATATTATCACATAAGTTTAAGTAAGCGGCACACAACCTATAGCTTACATTAACTTAGGCGCCACATAAGCAATCACCAACTTAAACCAGTGAAGGTGTATGGTTGGGTAAGCGACGTACAAACAATTGCCTAAATAAAGGTGTACGATGCACATCTTGCCGCTGAAGTTAAGTTAGGCACCACATAAGGCAACGCCCATGTGAGGCAGTGGGCTTAGGCTAAGTATTAGGCGACGCCTTTGCCATGACCTATGTAAACTTGGGTGTCACACACCCTATAGTACACTTAAACTTGGATGCCATGCATTTCATTCTCCATATAAGGCATAATTTGAGTCACAACTCTCACACGAATTGAGCCTTAACATTTTGACCACACCAACTTACCTGCAATGTTCCCATTCCTTCTAAACTTACCACTTTTAATATGGCTCACTTTTAACCTAACTTTAGAACCTATCACCTCTTTAGTGCTTCAAACACCTATACTTAATCAAAAATAATTAAAAATGATTAGAATGGTGGGTTGCCTCCCACCAAGCATCGTAGTTTTGGTCGTGGATCGACTCTTATTTTTGTATTTTTGTTTTACATATAAAAATCAAAGTAAAATCATGGGTTGCCTCCCATGTAGCGCCTGATTTATTGTTGCGGCATGACTCAGTTATCTCGATTACTCAGACTTCAACGAGATAGATAGTAGCAATATTTTTTATCAAGTTTTTTAGACTGATATCAAGTTTGCCTCGTTGCCTATTAACTTTCAAGATGCTTCCATCTTTATTTTCAAGTTCGACTACTCCAAATGAGTAGACTTGACTCACTTTAAATGGGCCTGACCACTTGGAATTATGTTTACTTGGGAACAATTTTAGTCTGGAGTTGAACAGAAGCACCAAGTCACCTTTCTAGAAATCTCATTTTTCAATCCTCCGATCATGATACTTATTCATCTTCTCCTTGTATAGGTTTGACCTTTCATAAGCCCCGAGATGGAATTCATCCATCTCATTCAGTTACGCCAGTCTTAGCTCTGTGCTTCCTTCTAATTTAGATTTAACCTTTTGAGAGCCCATAAAGCCTTGTGCTCCAGCTCTATTGGTAAGTGACATACTTTTCCATAGACTACCTGATATGGTGACATGCCGATGGGTGTCTTGAAAGCTGTTCGATACGCCCAAAAGGAGTCATCGAGCTTTCGATACCAATCTTGCCTACTAGCATTCACCATTTTAGCTAGGATGGCTTTAGTATCCTGATTCAAAACCTCCACTTGTCCAGTAGTTTGTCGGTGATATGGAGTTGCTACTCTATGCTGTTTCACCCCATATTTCACCAAGGCAGTTCGAAACACTTTGTTGCAAAAATAAGATCCTCCATCGCTTATTATAGTACGTGGTACTCCAAAGAGAGAGAAGATATTCTTTTTGAGAAATGCAATAACTCACTTTTCTTCATTATCAGCCAAGGCGACAACTTCAACCCATTTTGATACATAATCAACATCAACTAGAATGTATTTCATCCCATAGGAGCTTACAAAAGGGCCCATAAAATTGATGCCCCAAACATCAAACAATTCTACTTCCAGCATCTTCGTCAAAGGCATCTCATGACGATTGGAGATTGACCCCAGCCTCTGATATTGGTCACAACTTAGTACAAACTCATGAGCATCCTTGAATAAAGTTGGCCAATAATAGCCACTCTGAAACACCTTTCTAGCAGTTCGATCACCTGTATGGTGACCTCCAACTGGGGAGGCATGACATGCTTACAATATATTTAATACATCTACTTCTGGCACACATCTCCTTATAATATTATCAACACAAGACCTAAATAGATGCGGCTCATCCCAGAAGTAATGTGTCACATCATGAAGGAATTTCTTTCTTTGCTGAAAATAAAGATTTTCTGAAATCAACTCGCTCACCACATAGTTTGCAAAATCAATGTACCAAGGCATTTTCTCCATAACAGCAGCCAAGATCTCTTTATTTGGAAATACATTATTGATCTTCATTTCATCTCTAACTTCTTGCTCACCTTCCATCCTAGACAGATGATCTGCAACTTGGTTTTCGCAACCCTTTCTATCTTTGACTTCAAAGTCAAATTCTTAGAGCAGTAACACGCATCTAATCAACCTTGGTTTTGCGTCCTTCTTAGCCATTAAATATCTCAAGGTTGTATGGTCAGTGTGGATCACCACCTTGATTCCTAGTATAAATGCCCGGAATTTCTCAAAAGCATAAACTACAGCAAGGAGTTCCTGTTCAGTGATGGTGCAGTTCTTTTGAGCTCCATTCAATGTTTTGCTAGCATAATAGATTGGATGAAACAATTTATCCTTCTTTTACCCCAACACAGCTCTAAGGGAAACATTGTTTGCATCACACATGATCTCAAATAGTTTCAACCAATCCGGTGCAACAATGATAGGGGCTTTAACCAATTTCTTTTTAAGGCATTCGAATGCCTTCAAGCAATTATCATCAAAAGAGAACTTAGCTTTCTTCTCCAAAAGTTTGCAAAGTGGGTTTGAAATCTTTGAGAAGTCCCTTATAAACCTTCAATAAAAGCCAGCATATCCAAGGAAACTACGCACTCCCTTCACAGAAATGGAAGGTGGTAGCTTCTTAATAACCTCCACCTTAGCTCGATCTACCTCTATCCCTTTTACTGAAATTCTATGCTGAGAACAATGCCCTATTTTATCATAAAGTGTCATTTCTCCCAATTGAGCACCAAATTGAATTCCACATATCATTGCAAGTCTCTACTCAGGTTTGTTAAACATAGCTCAAATGAATCTCCTACCACAGAAAAATCATCCATGAACACATCCAAGGTGTCCTCCACCATATCTAAGAAAATAGACATCATACACTTTTGAAAGGTAGCTGGTGCATTACATAGCCCAAACGGCATCCTCTTGAATGCAAAATTTCTATACGGGCATTTAAATATCGGCATGTTCTGATCTTTAGGAGCAATACAGATCTGATTGTAGCCAAAATAGACATCCAAGAAGTAATACCACCCCCTTCCTTCCAACTAATCAAGCATTTGATCCATGAAGGGCATTGGAAAATGATCCTTTAAGGTCCTTGAGTTTAGCTTGTGATAGTACATGCAAACCCCCCACCCAGTCACAGGCCTAAGAGGAATCAACTCATTCTTTCATTTACAACACCAATTATGCCCCCTTTCTTGGGCACACATTGAACTGGGCTTACCCATTTACTGTTGGAAATAGGATAAACCACTCCTGCGTCCAGCCACTTAATAATTTCCTTCTTAACCACCTCTTACATCGGTAGGTTAAGTCAGCATTGATGCTAGATGGTTGGAGTACAGTGTTCCTCAAGTTGTATCTTATGAGTGCAGATACTAGGGGGAATGCTACTAATATCAGTAATAGTCCAACCTATTGCTTTTTTGTACCTCTGAAGCACCAAAATAAGTGCTTCCACCTGTTGCTCACCCAAATAAGCTGCAATAATCACGGGTAACATGCTTCCATTGCCCAAAAACACGTACCTTAAATGCCCTGGCAACTCTTTCAACTCCAATACGAGTGTCCCTTCAATAGATGGCTTCGACGGTGGTATTGGTCGATTCTTAAGATGAAGATCTAGATTCTTAGGAGCATAAGATTATGATCCCATTCCTTTAAAGCACACACAGTCTCTTCATACTCCTCAATGCCTTCACGATCAAAATTTATAAGCACTGTAGCTAAAGGCTCGACAACAAACTTCTCCTCTATTGCCACCTCCTAGTCATCCTCATAATATACATCAACAATTAAGAACACACTTATTTCTTTATGCTACTTCATTGTTGGCACACATCAAAGTGCACCACTTTATCATTCATCCTAAATAAGAGCTCATTAGCTTGCAAATCAATCAACACACTTTCGGTTGAGAGGAAAGGTCAACCCAAGATTATGGGCACCTCAAAGTCGACCTTGCAATCCAGAATTATAAAATTCACAGGAAATATGAAGCTAGCCACCTTCACCAGCACACCATACAAAATACCAACAGGTAATTTTACCGACCAATCCGCTATCATAAGTCACATGTTGGTGGGTATGGGATCTCCCAACTTTTTTTAAACAACTAGCGGCATTAGATTAATGCTCTCTCCCAGATTATATAAGGCCTTAGCAAAATCTCAAAGACCCAATTGTACAAGGAATAGTGAATGCTCCTGGGTCTGCCTTCTTCTACACCAAAGACCTTATAGAAATAACACTACAATAATGGATATTATCCACCAGTTCATAGCTCACCGCTCTTTTCTTCATCACAAGAGCCTTCATAAATTTAGCATATCCTAGTATTTGCTCAAGTGCCTCTACCAAAGGCACATTTACTATCAACTGCTTCATCATTGCCATAAATTTACTAAACTTTATGTCATCAGCCTTTTTCTTCAATTTCTGAGGGAAGAAAGGTCATGGTTTTGGGAGATTCTTCACCACTACTTCATTTTCCTTCTCTTTTTCTGTTTTCAACTCATCAACCTGCTGATGATTAGAAGGGATATCATTGTCATCCAATTTTTTAGTCTCCACTAGAATACCTTCTTCAATATCAACATCTTCATTCACAGCTTTGCCTAAAGAAGGGTCTGATTAAAGCTTACCACTCCGTGTGGTAATATCCATACACGATCCATCATTTCAAGGGTTCTGAATTATATCACTTGGCAGTGTTCCACTCTTCTTCTGATTCAATACAGCAGAGAGTTGGTTCATTTATTGTTCTAACTACTTGATCAAAGTGGAGTGCGAGTTTACCAACTGACTTATAGAAGACAAGCCGGTCTTCATAGTAGTCACCCCAGAGTTGGTTGTCTCAACTCCTTTTAATAACTCTCCATCATGTCCTCCATGGACATCTTGCCAGAGCTACTTGCAACATTATCTCTGCTTTCGAGAGGTATATATAGCCAACTTCTATCATTCTTGATCTTCCAGTTTCCTTGATCTCGATCCTTATATTCAGCCTTGTCGTAATAAGCTTGACCTTGATTTCCTTGGCTATTGCCTCGGAAACCCCCTGGTTATACAAATAGTTAGCCTCTTCTTCCAAATCTAAATCATCTCTACCTTAGGATGGAACGGCTATCACTTTTTCAGTCTTTGTAGATAATAAGTGCTTGGTCAAAAAATCCATTTGCGTCTTCAAGTGTGCCATGTCTTGATCACGTTCATCTTTTTTCTTACATTGTTCTACATTCATGCTAATAGATACAGTAGGGCTTGCTACCACAGAATACCTGGTATGCCAAGCTCTACTTTGTTTGGTCATCCGATCAAGCATTTCCAAAGCCTCTTGAAAAGTGAGATCCATAAATGATCCCCCTACAGCATTATCAACAACTGGCTTCGTAATAGAGTTCAAAGCCTGATAAAGAGTCTCCATCAGATGAATATCCATTATATTATGGTTCGGGCACTATATTAGCTTTTTTTAAAACCTCTCCTATTTCTCGTAAAGAGATTCAGTTGAGAGCTACTTGAATTTACTGATCTCATCCCTCAATGGTACCCTCCTGGAAGGCGAAAAGAGCCTTTCTAGGAAAGCCTCTTTTAATTGCCTCTAGTTGGTTATAGAATTGGGCGTCAGCTCATTAAGCTAGAAGGTTACCTACCTATACAGAGACAACGGAAATAAACATAGGAAGATGGAATTTTGTCCCACTCCCAGGTTATCAAAGGACTTACAAATAGTGACAAAGTTCACTAAATGCATATTGGGATCATCCCCCGAGAATCCACCGAACAGCCTCTTTAGGTGGAGGAGTTGAGTCATCATGCTTGTAATATTAAACTTAGATCTGGGTGCCAACAGTGGGGGAATAATAGCTCCAGTTGCACCCTCTCCATCCATTCCATCCTTATCATCATTAAGATTAAATCACACAGCTTGGCGATCAGGTCTCACTCTGAAAGGACGATTTATGTTCACTGGTGCAGCTATATCCTTTACACGCCTTCGATTAACTGGCCCCAACAAATCATAGTCTCCCAGGTTCTCTTCGTTTGGATTAGGTACCCGACCTGGGTTATCAGCATTCTGTTGATTTAATTGAGCATTAGCCAAAGCGGCAAATCTTTCATCTTTCTGTTGGTTAGCCATTCTTTCAGTAAGATGAGGTTCAGGATTGAAAGGTAATAATGGTTCTCCTGAACTTCTGGTTTGAGGCATAAACAACAATGAACCTATAATAAACAAAAACAACAAATAAACATAAAATTAAGAAACTTGATTAACAGTCAATTAACCCACATAAACTTAATTGACAATCGTATTCCCCGGCAACGGCGCCAAAATTTGATACGCCCAAATTACCACTTTGTTACGAAAGAGTAAGCGATCGTTGTGAAATATATAACCCAACTAGGTTGGGCTTGAATCCCACAGGGAATAGGTTTCTAATTAAGTTGTATGCAGATGTTGACTTTTAATAATTTGTTCCTGTAAAGCAATAGGTTTTTTCTATTTAAGTACTAAGTAATAGTTTCGATGTAATAGTGAAGCAATGCGTGTAATAATATTTGAATGCAGAGAATAACAAGCTAGGGTTATATCCATCTTGTAGTTTTTATATCTTCTAACTATGGGCATTAAGAATTCATACATGCATGCACTTATAGAGAAACGTATTCAAATTCTCAATCCAAGAGTTTCTCAACCATCAAGGATTAATTCACTTTAGTTCTCTCAACTCAAAAGTGTTTACTCAATTATACGAAATCTCCAAGTTGTTAATCCTATTTAGGCATTAACGTGTGAAATAGAGGTTGGAAACCCTATTTTCTTGCCAATACTCTCTTTTCCAAACATTAACCTTTCTATCGAACAAGTTATGTTTCAATGGCACATTCTCTATGTTTGCAACCACGAGAATTCATGCATAACGAAGAGAGTATGATATAAGTAAATCAATGCATAATGAATTCAAAACCCATAGAAATAGATAGTATGCTACAAGGTTTCCATAACCCTAACTAATAAGTTTAGCTACTCATGGACAAAACGAAAATCACTATAAGTATATTCATCATACCAAAAACTAGAATACAATCTTAGTGTGTAAAAATGAACCAAGAGAAAAACGTTTTTCTCTACTCTAAGCCGCCAGATATCGAATAATGATAAAAATTCAGCATCAAGCCTTTTTAATAATCTTTTCTCTCATAATTGCCTTCTAAGTTCCTGAACTAATTATAAATGACAAATTAGTTTTGAACATAGTTTCTAGGCACTACATTTGGTCAAACAAGCTACTTTCACTACAAGAAATACAGTTTTTTGTGACGATTTTCAGTGGCGACACAAACAGTTGCCGCAAATGTTAGGATTTTTGTGGCGACATACAAAGGTTGCCACAAAAGGTATAAGATTTAGGGGTGACCATTAAAGTCGCCACAAATAATGACATATTTAGTGGCGACTATGTGTAGTTCGCCACAAATATGTAGTAATTTTTCCAACAAAATTTGGGTTAGTGGTGACCTAGGAATTGTCGCTACTAAAAGTCTTTCGTGGCGACTTAGTCGCCATTAATAATGACATATTTAGTGGCGACTATGTGTAGGTTGCCACTAATATGTAGTAATTTTTCCAATAAAATTTGGGTTAGTGGCGACCTACGAGTTGTCGCTATTAAAACTCTTTTGTGGCGACTTAATCGCTGCTAAAGGGAGATTTATTGTGGCCATTTTTTTTGTCGCCACTAATACTTCTACTTTGTTATTCTGCCCACTTATATAGGTAAATTAAAATCTTTTTAGCGGTTATAATTGTTAACACCCAATTTGGACCTCACGGTACTACATTTAGGCTGCTATTGTAGCAAAATTATTAACTTTTAAATTTTAATATCTTTTAAACATTTTCTTGAATCAAACAAATTTTTGACGTGCCACATTCATGATTTAAAATGTACAAATTATTTTATTAATTTTTTGATATCATTTTTTAAAATTTAATAATTCAAATATAACATTTTTTACATAATTTTATTAAATTATTGGTAACTGTGCATACTCACATTTTTGCAAACACATTGTCTAGTTTTTCATTATTTAGTATTGTTTATTTTATTATTAATATTATTATTATTTATCATTATCTATCATTATTATTTATCTATTATTTATTTTATACTATTATTACTATTATTTATTATTATTTACTATTATTTAAATAACAACCTAAATTAAAATCACTTTGTCTAAATTCATTTCTCTTTTAGCCATTTTCTATCCAATTTTACCTAATTTAATATCAATTTTAGCCTAATTGATGACATTTTAATTTCAAATTAATTTCTGGACATCTTTTTTAAATGATTTTAATCTTAGTCGTTGATTTGAAACGATCCAATAGATGAGATCAGATTAGCCTCCCTTTCTTTTTAAAGGATAAACAAAACCCTAATTCAAAACATTTTTCCTTTAAATTCATCCGACTCCCTCTCTTTTCTCTCTATTTATCTCTCCAAAAACCCTCCACCGCTACCTTCTCATCACCGCCAGCCACCGCTGGCCGGTGAAATGACCCCCAAGGCCTTATCTCTCCATCTTCTCTCTACATTAGAGTCGTTGCTTTGATACTCCAACGAAACCACCACAATTCGCCTCCATCCTCCTCTCCTGCCGCCATAACATCCGATGCCACCAGCCACCAGTCATACCAAACCAGCTATCTCGCTCTCTCCGATCTCTTCTCCGTCGTCAACATCGATGCACCAGCCATAGCATCAGCACCTCTCATTCCGTCGCCGCTGCCAGCAGCCGGATCTGGCACCTTTAAAAATGCCGCCGACAACCGCCGTCCTTCCCTTCATCTCCACGCCCAAACCTGGTAACCCTCTTCACTGAAAATCAGTGGGTATAATTTTTACTTTTCACATTAAAGTTTTGCCTATGGGTATCAAAAGTTTAAGACTAATACCTATTTTTAATTAAAACCATTTGGTATAATTTTGTGATGGAAACCCCAACCAAGACTCAAGAAACTGATAGCCATAAAATTATGTCTCTTTTTTTAGTTTTTAATTTAAGAAATTATTACTAACACTTACTACTGACATTTTAAAATAATTCTAATTTGACATTAATTGAGCATATTATTGTTGTTATTATTATATATGAAAGAAGAAGAAAATGGGTTTTCAGAAGTTAACTTTCCAGCATCAAATGAGTCAAATATCCACGTCAGTCTAATTCAATATAATCTTCCTATTGGCTCGTGTGTTTTGAGAGGGGCTTGACCATCACATATAATACTTAATTATATAAACGAATTTGTGGAATCTTTTTCTGGAGTGCATATACGATAGAAAACTTTAGTTACAGTCATCAAAGCAACTCAAATAATTGGTATTGGCTACTTGGTTAATTAATGATGGAACCAAATCAAAATGGATAATTTATAATCATTAGAAAACTGTTCCACCTAAAAAGTATGTACGGCTCACTTGAGAGAATAGATTGACATGTTTTGAATATAATCATGAATAATCATTACTAATTGAATTAGGTTTACAACCCTTTGAGTCAAAAAGGCTATCCTAAATCAAAAGTTCGTGGAAAATCAGTAGTTTCATCATTTAGATGATATATAGATGACGTAGGAATTTTTACCAATTGTACGTAAATTCCTTTCATTATATTTTTGGGTTATTTGTATTCTTACTGTCTAACTTTGGGTATGTATATGCCCTAAACTATTAAAAATTGTACGTGTATATAGAGAAAGCTTTTATGCATCAAATTATCTTTGTTTTATATAATTAGTGTATTACATTATATATGAGTATATATAAATTACAATTGCAAATGGTTACAATTAGGCGAGTGAAATTCTTTTAATTAAAAAGTTTAGATCCCTTGGCTATAGTTTGAAAATCAGCACAGGGTAAGCCATTTGAAGTTATGAAGGTTTGGACTTGTTCAAAGCTTTGAAGGTACAATTTCAGATTCTTTGAAATATTTTTGGTTTTGTTTCTTTATTTTTTGTTTTAGTAATTAAAAATTGAACAAAAGTAATTCCACTAAAAGGATTTTTTATCCTTTTAGTTCACTAAAAGAAAAATTGATTCCAATGAGTTTAAAGTTCTCTATGGATCCATTTTGTGTTGATTGTACGTAATATTTGACTATTTTAGCCAAGTAGAGCCTCGTGTATTATCAGTTGAGAAACATATTTGTTGTAACGCTGTGTAAAGCATATTTATATGTATTCTGGTTAGCTAACAGGTTTCGATAGGCCTATTTATAAAGAAAACTTTGGCAATTTTTTTTAAAAATTTTGAGTGTTAAACAAAATTTTTGGACCACATAATGGATAAAATAAAGTGGAAGGTAAGTAAATGATCTCATGCGTGTCTTAGATAATTCTTAAGTAAATCCTTAAGAAAAAAATGTGTTAGGAATTGATATGCCTAGCATGAATAAGTTTGGTGGTGTTAGCTAAATTGAGATCTTTCCTTTTTACTGGCCAGATCTTTCTGTTAGTTTCATTGTCCTTTTATTCTATTTTGGTTTAATAAGTTAGAATTGAAACTTCGCTTTATTTTTTATTTTAGGGACATGTAATTTCATGATGGGAATTGTTAGCCATGAGAAGTTTGAAGATATTTTGTGATTTTCTTTCTCATATGTGTATCACACTAATTTGTTACCCATTAAAAACTATATAATTTTCTTGTGGAGAAATATATTTTAATATTGTCTTTGTACCTTTAAGTACTATAGTTGTATTATTGGCAACGAAGCAGATAATATATAATTTTTATTTTTTTTTGTGAAAAAAGTGAGTATTAGTGGCGACCCATAGTCTCCACAAAAAGTGAGTATTAGTGGAGACAATAGTCGTGGGTAAAGCCTCATCTAGAGTGGCGGCTATCCCAAAATTGATTTTTTAAACTTTGTTTTGTGGCGTATTTGCTTGCTTTTTTGTGGCAAGTTCTGTGGCGACTTACATATGTCGTCACAAAAAACTTTTATTTAAGGAAGTAATTGCTACGACCCTTATGTCGCCACTAAAAATTATTAGTGGCGACTTGTGGTTCTTTTACGGTGACTTTTGTCGCCACTAAAAATCAGATTTCTTGTAGTGTTTCTCTTGTGTGATTCGTCATCCGCAATCCATAGTTCCATCATGTCTTTATCTACCTCATTAATACCTAAAATCATGCTAATCACATAGGTTAGCTCAATTACATCAAAGTAGAGTAAAAACATAAGAAACTAGGCACTTTGTTCTCAAAACTTAGCTAAAATATGGGTAAGTTATGGTGCTTAGGCATATAAATACACCCAATATTAGCTATATAGTTTTGGAACACCAAAACTACTTCTAAGGATCACACCCTCTACTGCCAGGTGAGCCCCCATCCTTGGGTTCACTCGGTGCTAAATCCTACTCCCAACTAAATAACCATGGACTGATTGCTAGACTGTACTGGATTTGACTGAACTGTTACTGATCGTGTTGACTGACTGAACTGGACTGAGTTCACTGAGTTCTATAACTGACTGAGTACTACTATTTCGTGACATGATTGAGGCTATTCTGTAACTACTGTAGCACTAGGTAAACCACTAGATTGTCGGGTATTAGATACCCCTAGGACTCGATAGCATGAAAAGTAAAGCATAGAATGATCTTGAAAAGCATAAAAAGGTCCACTTGTTCATAATTCATTCATAGATACATTTTATCAAACACTTGTAGGGCATAAGCTTGTACATATGCTAGCATGTCATGATTTCACCATTTAATTAACATGGACATTCCATCAAACACAATAGATATACACCCATGGTGGATTAAAATTAGAAGGCAGGTATCCAGTTTGTGATTGTGTGCAAGTCTGATTCAGTCTTATACCTACAATAGATATACACCCATGGTAGATTAAAACTAAAGAAGCAGTAGGACAGACAAAAAAAGAAAGGAACTTAAGAAGTAAGGACTAGGACCTTACTACAAGGTTAGTGACTATGCGTTGTATAATTTTAAAAAGCAAAATTAATCGCTTAGTTTCATGTGTTCTTTCTTACCTTTTTTACCATTGTCACATCACTCATACAAGTGAAGCAACGTGCCCAATAGGGACCACGCACGTCACTTCACTTTAATCCCAAGAATCGCTCCTTTAAACCCAATTAAATACTCATTTCGCCCACTCCACCTTCTCCATGTTAAAAAAATGCTAAGTCCTTCACTTGAAACTCTATTTCTGTGTCACTAGTTATTTCCTTTAGTTATATCTTTCTTCTTCTTCTAAAATCTTCTCTCTCAAAAATATTTATTCCCTTCTGTACGACCAACACACCTTCCGAAGATAATGTTTCTCTCATTAAAACCTCTTAAATCCTTCACCTTTCTTTGAAAACCCCTTTTCTAAGGAAACTCCTCCATGAACATCCATCACTGAGGGCCCCTTCAAATCACCCATTAGTGAAAAAGTGTCTATAGTTCTTATTTCTCCACCACTTGACTCAAAAATAATTAAAGAAAATTCTCCAACATCAAAATCTCTGTCTTCATCTATTTTGATCGTCAACCCTGAAGCCTCATCGTTTAATCCTCTTCTTGAGTCTAGAACCTAAACTGAGGTTCCACAAGGACCAATTCCTCTTATAGTAATTGGACCTTTTGAGGTAGAAGAATATTTGTTCAAATAATAATACATATGTCCAATTTCTATTTGAATTTATCAACAAAGTCTTACTACCTTAATTTATGAAACGAACAGTTGTCTCTACAACAGACCTCTTTCTCATGGAGGCTCTTAGCAAATTTAAATTGATCAATCTACCAACCTTAATAATTTAACATATGTATAAGGTGTTGCATTTTAAGGATGGTAAGAATGAGCTCATTTATAGTTACCTTCTCACTAAAGTGTTTAAACAGTTTAAGGTTGAGTGTATGGAATGAGTTGCAGGCATAGTCAAGCAAATGTTTACCATAAACACCCTAGTTAAAAATGATTGTATGAAATAAAAGGTAAAGACCAAGTACTAAGTGTCTGAATTGTTGGATGTTTGGGAATGCTTGACTGATGAATTGGAAAAAATAAGGGTGGCAGTGGCTACTCGTGATGCTGAGATCACATAATTGAAGGCAAGGATACAACAGCTAGATATTGAGGGACCTGGTACCTTTGATGATCTGAAGGCGAAGAATGCTAAGTTAAAGGCCTAAGTTATCGCATTGATTGATGAAGTTCTAGGTCTTCAATCGGAGGTCAAGGACCTTACTAAGTAACTTTTAAAATGCATAAGATGTGGAGAGTTCTCATATGGATATAATTTTTTGGTCCCTCACCCCCAAACCTCCTTCTACCTAAGCTTAGTTCCCCCTACCCTTTTGATTCCTATTATCTTAAGTCTTTCTCTAATTGGTGCTTTTGGATGTGGCCCTTTTTTGGTTGTTCTAGTATTTACTTTTCTATAATGTATTTGGTGCTGCCTTTTTATTAATGAAGTAATCGTTCTTTTTGTCTACTACGTTACTTCTTTCTCTCTATTTCATTTATGTCTGTGTAGCTTCAATGTCCATGAATTAACTTGTGTTATATCTTACTTAATTCAGTTTACTATTTCTCTTTTTTAATGATGCCAAAAGGGGGAAGTTCTTCTTAGTTGAGCAGAATTTTAGACTCATAAGGACCAAGTCTTTGCTATAAGGGGAATTAGCTTGTTTGAAGATTGAATGCAGGGAAGGAAAATTGTGACAAGGGGAATCAAATTGTTTGAATGAAGTCTATAGGAAATTCATAAGTAGCTGAATTAACCTGGTCCTAATGTCAAGGGGAATAGTTTATCATTATCAAAAAGGGGGAAACGTTATAACATTGTAGTTTTGATGATCCAAAAACTATTGCACAAAGGACCTGATCGATGGCTTGGTTAGTATCTATGGAAACTGGTTCCATATGAAGTTGCTCTCTAAAGATGACTCATTGACTACCACTGAAAGTTACACTTTCCTGTAGAAATTAGGTAGTATGACAGTGGAAGTGTTGAACCTCAATCAATAGGATAAATTCTAGGTTTTATTGTCTCATATGATTAGATCATCTACATACAACAAAATTTAGTTTTTACAATATCAAAATTTTCTCTTCATCGCAAAAGTCATCTCTTGAACGCAACTCATACATCATCAAGGGACCTGATCAAGTGCTTATTTGTAGTCTCATTATGTCTTGAGTCCTTGTTTTCTTGATCTTATATTGTAAATATACTCCTGATTATAAAGGATAGTAGATGTGTAGCTTGTCCAAGTCTTAGCTCGAGTTGAAGCAACAAGAGTTAGTTGTTCGATTATTTTATAAGTTAGTCAAGTGAGTGTTATCATCCTTGATGGTGTTGAGTCCTGGGTAAAGTTACCTAGGATCAGTAAATACAGTTAGTCAGCTAATAGTATGGTAGAGTTACCATGCTTGTCTTGTAATAGAGCTATATTTAGTCAGCTAATAGTATGGTAGAGTTACCATGCTTGTCTTGTAATAGAGTTTTATTTAGTCAGCTAATAGTATGGTAGAGCTACCATGCTTGTCTTGTAATAGAGTTATTGTGAGAGTTGGTGATTATTGGAGTTTGTAATCACGTGGTTGCTTGAAGTTAGTGAAGCTTTGGAAATCCAGATGGCAGGTCATGGTTTTTACTTCTCTTGAGCAAGGAATTTTTCACGTAAATTTAAGTGTTCTTTACATCACTACATTGTTGTTTGTTCTATATTTGTTATATTACATATGTTGTTTAGGACCTAGTCCTGTTGTATTTGGAAGACTCGTACATTTCATCATATATTTATATAGAGAGCATGCTTAGCAAAGCAAATTCATAATCCATGACATGTTATTATCCTTTTTGCTGATTGAGTAATTATTTTCTACCCTTGCTCTTTTGTACTTTATAACTTTAGTGAACCTTGTGGATTTATAGTAAACAACCTCTCGATATCTTTGAGTTAGGGTAAGGTGTGCACTTTATCCTCCTCAAACATCACTGGTGGGGTTACACTGGGTATGATATTGTTAACTATAGTAAATCTTGTGTAAACCAAATGTGTAAAGATAGTTGTACCCAAATGCTGCCTTTTCAAAAAAGGCGCTTTGCTTGGTAAGTATTGCCTACTTACTCAGATAATGTTGTGAACATGAAAGTTGCGCAGTTTCATCCTCCTTTTGAGGAACTCTATAAAAATTATAATTGAGACATGTGGAAATATGCAGTGACAACTATTAATGGAGGTGGTGGTCCGGTAGAGATAGCTGTGAGGTGATATTTGGTGGTAGTTGCAGTTGGTTGAGGTATATGGCATTGTTGGCTAGTCAGTAATGTAGCCAAAGATATATTATTGATAGTAATAATAAATAGCAACGAAATTCTAAGGAAGTTGAAGCTTTGAAGTATTAGGTTCATCTGAATTAGTATGTTTTATAGGACGCATAAATCTACACGTAAAATAGTTGATATAAATTGATAACTCTAAAAAAATAATGTGTACAAAGCAAAAAATCTTAAAATTTACAACAACAATAACATACCCAGTGTATTCACAGAGTGTAGACAGACCATATTACTACCTCTATTAAAGTAGAGAGGTTGTTTCCGTTAGACTCCCAGCTTAGGACCGATAAATGTATAACAAACACAAAACATAAATGTATATAAACTAATACAGTACGAAAAATAAACTAACACTACTAGCCACAAGATAATACTATAGCCATAAGATAATACTAAAAACTATATATCCGAAACCATAGACATCACTAAACACCATGAATAAGAAACTTCAGACACAACTAAAGAATGCTCCGTACTGTTACCGATGTACTCCCACCACCTAATCCTCCACCCTAATCTGCGTCCTCCACACCTTTCTATCAAGGGAAATGTCCTCCCTAAGTTGTAACTCCTCCATATAATTCCTAATCCCCTCCCTCCAATATTTCTTAGACCTACCTCTACCCTAACTAAAACCATCCATAGCTAGTGTCTCACACTTTTGCACAGGAGCATCAAAGCCCTTCCTCATTATGTGCCTGAACCAATGTAACCTCATTTTTTGCATTTTTTCCTCCACCGAAGCTACTCCCACCTTCTCCTGAATAATCTCATTCCTCCCCTTATCTTTCTTGGTATGGCCACACATCCATCTCAATATCTTCATCTCCGTCACCTTCAAATTTTGGATGTGGGAGTTCTTAACTAGCTAATATTCCGCTTCATACAACATAGCCGGTTGGACTGACACTCTATAGAACTTACCTTTAAGCTTCGAGGGCACCTTCTTATCACATTAAACTCCCTAAGTGAGCATCCATTTCAACCACCCTACCCCAATACGATGCGTGACATACTCGTCAATCTAACCATTGACCTGAATCATTGACCCCAGATACTTGAAACTCTCTCTCTTCTGAATGGCTGAGAGTCCAGCTTCACAACCATGTCAGCCTCATGCGACACATCACTAAACTTACACTCCAAGTATTCCATCTTGGTCCTGTTAAACCAAAATCCTTTAGACTCAAGGGTGACACGACCCAAACCAGGGCCTAGTTACATCGGGCATCTCAAGTCCAACTAGGATCGGAGACCACCCCCAATACCCAATCGTGACTGTCCTGCACCTTATGTTGGATGAATTTCGAATATATGACAAGATAAAACAATAATAATTCAAAGACATTAAATAAAGTCTATAATCATAACCCAACAACCTTAACAAAATATCAAATCGGTGCCAACCCTAATGCCAATACCAATTCCAAAGCTGACACTATTACAGACACTGCCCATGCCCATAGTAGTCTGACAAAGCCTCCAACCAGAATCAAAGAACATTCAGTCGGTACATGCCCCCGAACATACACAAAACCAAAATATAAGAAATAACAATAATGAAAAGAAGTCCATAGCTTTAAATGGAGTCTTCCGGGGTATGAAATCTCACTACTTGAATCTGACTCAGAGTTGTCCCCGAATCCAAGTCATTGAGTAGGAGGAATGGTAGTATTGTCGGTTCCTGCATCGCATAGGGATACATCGCCCGAAGACGGTTAGCAAAGTAAACGCTAGCATGTACTCAGGGATAAAGATAAAATAATTTCATTATTCCAAACCAATTCAAATATCCATAGCTAATCACATATATACATATGTACTGTATCGGGGTAGCGAACAAGGTTTAGCATGCATTTAAAACCTTAACCTAGACTGTGTAGCTCTGTCGTCCTAAATGTCCATCCACGGGCTATATGGGTTTTACTCCCACCGTTGAAAGGGCCGCAATGGGTGTTAGCAGCACTAATTAGAGAATAACCTGAGATGACTAGTACATCTCCCAAATAATAAAGTGTGACATCATGCACACGATCACCATGACCAAACCTCATATCGACAAATATTAGTTTTCAGTATTGGTCCTCCAGGGACCTCTACCATCCACGACTTTGCTATATAACCCCGTTTAAGCCCATATTAAAACCAATTACACATTCACAATCATTTACCAAGGAGTCTTTTAAATTAGGCATTAACCCTTGGTATCGTTATACCCAAATTAGAGCTTGCAAGTCTATTCCAACCAAGACATATAAAACCATTTAACCAAATTAGACTCCATCATTTCCAATTTACCAAATCCATTTATGAACAAACCATGGCCACCAAGGCCTTTCCAAATCCATATGAAACAAACCATAACCAATTCGTGTTCAATTTACCATTTATGCAATGCATGGTTCCAAGGAAAATCAAACTATATAACAAAATCATTATCATTGGCATTTTAACAAACAAGTTCAGCGCTCATAAGTTTCAAAACCATAACCAAGTAATTTGGGGAATCCATATTACCCCAAAATCCATTTACCATTAACATGCATCCCACAATGTCAAAATCATACTAAAAGTATGAAAGAAAACATAATTAAACCATGAGAAACATTATTCAACCATGAACATCTACAACCCCCAACCTTTATTGCAAAACCATAATAGTACCATGAAAACCGTACATTAAAACACATGTTTTTTGTGAAATAACAATAAGGGAGGATTAATATACCTTAGACATCAAGGAAAATGGAGAGAAACCACTCTTGACAGCCTTAATTAATTATCTTGATGAAACCTTAGCCGTTTGCTTGAAAGAGAGTTTGAGAGAGATTCTAAGAGCGTTTGATTGTGAATAATAGGTTAATGAAGTCCCAAAAAGTGTTTTAAGTCATGTTATCAAAGGGAGTTAAAAGGGAAAATGTCTGGAATGCCCCCAACTTAAAACTATAATAATAATGCAGGTGGTTACGAGTCGATCTCGTGACTCGTGACTACAACATATGACTCGTACCATTGAGTCATCATCAACAGTGAGTTGGATACCCATAAATTGTCCACCATACGACTCCCTAACCCACTTGTTACTTAACCATACGAATCGTATGTCCTAGTCATACCCAAGACAAAATCCAAAGGGTTTGACACTAGACAACAAATAATTTAACTATACCACCTGTATCCTATCCTCGCGGCTCTTAGTGATCCCCTCGTACTCAGAGCTAAGTCAAGTTACTAAATTTTTTATTTGAGGAAGGATCGTCCTAACAATCCGTCACCACCCAATAACCCATACCACCAAGTCATAACCACAATAAAAACCCAACCACCATCCACTGGACTTCTTACAACTAGGGTCACCTAACCCGTACCCGCATCATACTACTCGTATGATAAGTCATTACAAGGATAATGAGCTCAACGCTCCTTAAATTTCCAAAGGCTAAAACCCAGGGTATTTCAATTCTCCCCTACTTGGATTATTCATCTACGAATGATAGGACAAGGCATTAACTAGACTGATCAAACCCCAGATGCCTCTAGTCTGACCTTTAACTAAATTAGAAGACAAAGATTTTAAGAATAACACATACCTTATGCACGATCTTCGGGAGCAGAAAACAAAGATGGGATACTTAGACTTTATGTCCTCTTCAGCTTCCTAAGTAGCCTTTTCAACCTTGTGGTTCCTTCACAAAACCTTTATCGAAGCTACGTCCTTGGTCCATAATCGATGAATCTACCGATCCAAGATTTCAACATGGACCTCTTTATAATACAGGGAATCTGAAATACTAATATCCTTTATAGCCACAATTTGCGATGAATCACCCACACACTTTCTCACATAGACACATGAAACACCGGGTGAATAGAGCTCAAACTCAAAAGCAACTCCAACTCATACGCAATATTGCCAACCCTCCTCAAAACCATGTATGGACTAACTTATTGGGGACTGAGTTTCCCCTTCTTCCCAAACCGCATCACTCCCTTCATGGGAGACACCTTCAAGAACGCGCAATTCCTAACCTCAAACTCTAACTTTCTACGCTTCACATCTACATAGGACTTTTGGCAACTTTGGACAGCTTTAAGTCTATCCAGAATCACTTTCACCTTCTTCATAGCTTGGTGAACCAAATCCAGGACAAGCAACTCTGCCTCACCAACCTAGAACCACCCGATAGGAGACCTACACCTCTTACCATATAAGGATTCAAATAGAGTCATCCCAATGCTAGAGTGGTAGCTATTGTTATACACAAACTCTATAAGGGTCAAATGCTCAACCTAACTACCACCATAGTCAATCACACAAGCTCTAAGCATATCTTTCAATGTCATAATAGTCCTTTCTGCTTGCCGATCCGGCTGCGGGTGGAAAATAGTACTAAGACTCACCTTGGTCCCCAAACCATTCTGAAGCAATTGCTAAAAATGCGATGAAAACTGCGTACCACGATCCAGGATGATAGAAACAGGCACCCCATGCAACTTCACAATCTCTTGAAGAGATAACCTTGCATAGTCCTTTGCCAAAAAATTAGTCCTTACCAGCAAGAAGTGAGCAGACTTTGTCATCCTATCCACAATGACCCAAATCAAAACAAACTAATTCCAAGATCGAGAAAGACCTATAACAAAATCCATGTTGATCACTTCCCACATCCACACAGGCAACTTAATTTCTTGATACAATCCTTTGGGTCTCATGTGCTTAACTTTCAATTGTTGGCACACCATGCACTTAGCTACAAAACTAGCCACATCCCCACTTCATATTATTCCACCAATACATCTCCTTAAGGTCATGATACATTTTCGTCGAACTAGGATGAATAACATAATGCGACTCATGTACCTCAGGCAAGATCCTTTCTCGCAACCCATCTATATTAGGAACACATAACCTTCTTTGGTACCGTAAGGTACCATCACCATTGATTTCAAAGGCTATCACCTTCTTTCCACCTACATAACCCTTAATCCTCATCAAGATAGGATCTAACGCTTATTTCTCCTTTACCTTAGCACCCAGGGACGTCTGCGCCACCTACAGCACAAACACACCATCATCCTCAAGTATAAGAGACAAACTCCAAGGTTACCCAAATGGTGAACATCTTTTACCAACTCCCATTTCCCTTCATCCATATAAGCCAGACTCTCCATGGATAAGCTGCTAAGAGCATCAAGAACCACGATAGCTTTACTTGGATGGTAGTGAAGACTCATGTCATAATCTTTTAGTAGCCCAAGTCATATTCTGAACAAAGACATATTGCAGGCTCTTATGATCAAAAAAGATATCCATATGCACTCTATACAAATAGTGATGCTAGATTTTCAACGCAAATACCACAATTAACAATATTAAGTCATGAATTGGATAATTCTTCTCATACACCTTCAACTGTGTAGAGGCATAAGCTGTCACCTTGCTATGTTGCATCAGATGCAACCAAGCCCCATACAAAATGCATCAAAATAGACCACAAATCCATTTGTTCCTTCGGGAAAAGTCAAGACTGAAGCCAAAGTCAGCTTATCTTTCATCTTCTCAAAACTACCCTCACAAATATCAGACCACAAGAACTTTACCTTCTTCTGAGTTAGCTTAGTCAATGGGGTAGCTATAGAAGAGAAAATTTGCACAAACCTTCTGTAATAACCAACTAAATCCAAGAAGCTTTGAATATCGATTGGAGTTGTGGGCTTAGTCCACCTCTTAACCACTATAACTTTCTATGGATCCACCATGATCCCTTCACTAGAAATCATATAACCCAAAAAAGTGACAATGTTTAACCAGAATTCACATTTCAAAAATTTGACATACAACTGTTGCTTCTTCAGGGTCTACAACAAAATCTGGAGGTAATTGATATAATCCATCTCACTCTTAAAGTACACCAGAATATCGTCTATGAATACGATTAAAAATAAGTCCAGAAACTGATGAAAGACTTTATTTACCAAGTCCATGAATGCTGCTGAGGCATTATTCAACCCAAAATACATAACTAGAAACTCAAAATGCCCATACCGAGTACAAAAGGTAGTCTTAGGGACATCCACCTCCCTAATCTTTAACTGATGATACCTGGATCGAAGATCAATATTGGAGAAAAACTTGGCACCCTGAAGCTGATCAAACAAATCATCTATCCTTGGAAGAGGGTACTTATTCTTTATTATTACCTTATTCAACTGCTAGTAATTAATACACATCTGAAGCGAACCATCCTTCTTATGCATGAAAAACATCGGTGCACTCCAAGGAGACACACTAGAACAAATGAGACCTTTGTCTAAAAGATCTTTTAGTTTCTCCTTAAGATCCTTTAACTCAGCTAGAGCCCTTCTATAGGGGCGAATAGAAATAGGATGAGTGCTCGAAACAAGATCTATCCCAAAATAAATCTCCCTATCGGGAGAAACACCAAGAAGGTCATCAGGGAAGACCTTAGGAAATTCATTCACCATTGGGACGAAATGTATGAAAAGACGGCCCAATTTAGAATCTTTAACCCGAACTAGATGATAGAGACACCTTTTAGAGATTAATCTCTGAGGTCTAATATATGATATGAACCTTTTCTTAGGAGCTAAGGAACCACCCTCTCACTCAATAACTAGCTCATTAGTGAACTTAAAGATGACCTTATGGGTTCGATAGTCTAAAGACGTGTAGTACGACTGCAACTAATCTATCCCCAGATTACATCGAAATCCACCATGTCTAACTCAAATAGATCCACCAAAGTCTCCAAAAAAACTACAGACACCACACAACCCCTATAGACTCTCCTAGCAACTATAGAGTCATCTCCTGAGGTAAAAACAAAAAAAAGACCAAAATACATTCGGGACTGCCAAAATACACAGCCCCAAATGGGGTCACATAAGAGAAAGTGGACCCCGAATCAAGTAAATAGTATACATCATGGAAAAAGAGTTTCAACATACCAGTCACGAAATCAGGCGATGCCTTAGACTCCTAGAGGGTAATGAGATCATATAGTCGGTTCTGACTAGTGTCAAAGCCAGATAGTGCACCCTTTGGTTCTGGAGATAAAGAAGAGGCAACATGAATCTAGTTTTCCCCAGAAGTAACCTTACCAATAGGACAGTTTCTAATCATGTGCCCTGGCTGACCACAGTTGAAGCACTTATCATTTACCTCATCACAGTAACCCTGATACAATCGACCAAATTAGATTCTATCATTTCTAAATTACCAAAACTATTAATGATCAAACCATGGACACTAAGGCCTTTCCAAATTCATATGAAATCAAACTATAACCAATTCATGTTCCATTTACCATTTATGCAATGCAAGGTTCCAAGAAAAATCAAACTATGTGACAAAATCATTCTCAATGGCATTTTAACAAACAGTTTGAGGGAACATAAGTTTCAAAATAATAACCAAGTAATTTGGGGAATCTATGATACCCTGAAATCCATTTACCATTAATATGCATCCCACAATGTCAAAATCATACTAAAAGCATGAAATAAAATATAATTAAACCATAAAAACATTATTCAACGATGAACATCCACAACCCCTAATCTTTATTGCAAAACCATAATAGTACCATGAAAATCATATATTAATACATATGCTCTTTGTAAAATAACAATAAGGGAGAATTAACATGCCTTAGACACCAAGGAAAATGGAGAGAAACCACCCTTGAAAGCCTTTATTCATTATCTTGATGTAACCCTAGCCTTTTATTTGAAAGAGAGTTTGAGAGAGATTCTATGAGTGTTTGATTGGGAATAATAGGTTAATAAAGTCCCAAAAGGTGTTTTAAGTTATGGTATCAAAGGGAGTTAAAAGGAAAAATATCCAGAATGCCTCCAACTTAAAACTGTAAAAATACCGTAGGTAGTTACGAATCGATCTCGATACCATAAAATACGACTCGTACCATTGATTCATCACCAATACAGTGAGTTGGACACCCACTCACTGCCTACCATACGACTCCCTGACCCCACTCGTTACCAAATGATATAACTCGTATGGCGTAGTCGTACCCAAGACAGAATCCAAAGGGATTGACACTAGATAACATACGATTCAATTATACCACCCATACCCTATTCTCATGGCTCTTAGTGAGCCACTCATACTCAAAGCCAAGTCAAGTCACTAAAATTTCTGATTTGATGAAGGATCGTCCTAACAACCCATCACCATCCCTAATGACTCATATCACCAAGTCGTAACCACAGTAAAAACCCAACCACCATCCACTAGACTACTTACGACTAGGGTCAGCTGACCCGTTCCTACACCATACGACTCGTATGATGAGTCGTTACAAGGACAATGAGCTCAAAGCTCCAAAAATTTCCAAGGGCCAAACCCCAGGGTGTTTCATAGGGTCTGTCTCCAAATCGTAGTATATATTTGGAGAATTTATTTGATTAATTTATTCTTTGATTAATTTATTATATGACTGACTTATTTCATAAAACTAAATTTAGATATTTCCCAAAATATTATTTAGATAAATAAAGTACAAAAATTACCAAAATATAAAGAATTAAAGCAAATAATATCTAAAAAACGTAAAGAATTAAAAATAAGGATAGAAAGACTACAATATAACATAATTGCCGGAGTTAGTAAAAACTCAATAAATGCACAAAAAGAAAAAATATCAAATTTAGAATCGACAATAGATAGTCTAGAATATACATACCAACATGATCTATTAACAATTAAATAAAAAATGAACAAAGAAGAATTTATAATAGATAAAAAAATATATGAAAATCATGAAGGATTAAAAATAAAAATAGTATTTTCTAATCTAGGAAGAAGGTATAAGAAAATAGGTGAACATTTATATTTAATGTTAGAAAAAAAAGAACTAAAATTAGAAGATAAATTGACAGCTATGGTAAGAATACAAAAAGAAAATGAAGAAATAGATAGAAAAAAGAAAATAGAAAAAATAAAACAACAAACTACAGAAGAAATACAAAAGATAGAAGAAACTAAAAATAGTAGGATTGCTGAATTAGAAAAAGAACTACAAATGCTAAAAGATTTGTATGAAAAAAGACAAAAAGAAAAAGAAGAAAAAGATAAAGAACAAAAATTATTAAATGAGATAAATCAATTTAAAGAAAAATTAGAAATAAGCAATAAAGAAATAGAAACCAGGGAATTAGAAATAAATAAAATAGATGTTGAAGAAACAGATAATTATGATTCGGAAGATAGTGAAACATATATAGAAATCTTAACAAATATAAAAAATTTAGAAATCAATGAAAAACAAGAATTAATTAATGAAGAAAACTTAGAAAATAGAAACATAGAAATAAATACTCTTTATGAAAAGGAAGATGAAAATATAATACCTAGAACATCAGAAATAAGAAAACTTACATATTATAAGAATAAATTTAAAAGATATAATCTAAAAAATGAATATGACAAATGGACACCAAAACAAATAGTTAATAAAAATTATAATTTTTTAGACTTAGATTGTGTAATAGATACAGAAAAAAACAATACAATTATGGATATGATATATGACAAAATAATTATTAGATAATAATATAAACGTAACAGATGCACCAGAATATATAGAAAGAACACTAATAGGAACAGTGAAATTATGATTTTCAAATCTAACTAAAAATAGTAAAAGGGTATTAAGAACTGACAAACCTATAGAAGAAACATCATCAACAACTACAACTAAATTAACACCTATAAAATTATTAAAAAAATATGAAATAGCTATAAAAAATGAATTTAGCAGCATAACAACAACAAAAGAAGAACAAAATGAAGAGAAAGATACAAATAGGAATTTAATATTAAAATTAGCAATATGTAATATGTGTTACATAGATGAGTATACTTGCGCATTTAAAGAATATTATTATAAAGGAACATATAATACAGAAGAAAGTAAAGAAATAAGAAAATTATATTTTGATAAATTACCTGAATCATTTAGCTCAAAAATAATAAAAAGTTGGGATGAAGCAAAAATAGTAGATACTTTAGGAGCAAGAATAAAATTTTTACAATAATGGTATAGAAACTTACGTGAAAAATATAGAGAAGAAATAAAAATGGAAAAAACATTAATAAGAAATTTAGCATGTTGCAAAGATAAAATAGCACTTCAATTTGGATGCGAAGAAAGATATTATAAGGAAAGAAAAAGACATAAGAAATATAAGAAATACAAAAAATCAAAATATAAATATAAGAAACCAAAAAAAAGATATTATGTAAAAAATTATAAACATAAAAAACCATATAGGAAAAAGAAATCTATAAAAGAATGTACTTGTTATAATTGCGAAAAATTAGGACATTTAGTTAGAGATTGTAAATTACCTAAAAATTCAAAAAATAAACAAATATCAAAAATAAAAATAGAAAATACAGAATATATGCAGGTAGATTATATAGATTACGAATTGAAAGTGAAGATACAACAACAAACCCAGTGTATTTCCACCTAGTGGGGTCGGGGGGGGGGGGGTAAGATGTACGCAGTCCAATTTCAGAGAATGAAACAGATAATGAAATAATAGTGAATTAGATGAATTAAATGACTGAAGAAGATATAAAAATAATAAAAAAGAAAGAATATTTAAGTGAAGAAGGAACAGATCAAAAAATAATATTTGATAGTCACATATTTGATGAAATAAAAGGAAAAGAATTAGATTTAAGTGTAGAAAAAAAAATATTTAAAATACCAACAATAAAAACATATTTAGTAAAAGAAAAGAATAATACTACGTAGTAAGCCAAAAAGAACATGTAATAGACTGTAGATATGCAAAAGGTAAAGCTAGTATACTACTAGTAACAAAAAGGATAATTAATAAAGAAATAAACGATATAAAAATTAGAGACCCAATAAAATACGTACACCTAGGAGGTACAAAGATATTAATAAAATCACGTTTCAGAGAAGGAATAGATACACCAATAGAATTATACCTAGCAGATGATAGAATTATAAAACCTATAGAAAAAAGTATAATAGCTGTCATAAAAGGAAATTTAATATACCAAAAATTTTAATTTATAATAAGTGTAAATTATTCAGTAGCAATAACAGATAAAAATATAGATAAATCATTAGTGTTATATTAGAAAATATCAGGAATAGAACTAACCCCAGGAAGTAAAATATTTACAGCAAGATGTAAAAATCTATATGTATTAACAACAAAACATAAAATAACGGAAAAAAATAAAATTAACAAAATACAAATAGAAAGTCCTTTCGAACAATTTGTAAAAACAATTGATAATAATGATTATAGTTATAGAGTCATAGATATAGAAGAAAATTTAGAAATAATAAATGATAGACTAAGCACAACAAAAAGAATAGCTTATGAAAAAACAGAATCATCAAGTTCATCAAAAAGAACAAGTTATGAAACAAGTTCAACAACTAATTTAAACCAATATTACATAACAGGAACAATAAATGAAAAAGAATATTTAATACTCTTAAATACAGGACAAGAAGAAAATTATATAGCAAGATATCTAATAAAAAATGAGGAAATAAAATTTGACAATAATATATGCCCAGATCTACCAAGAAGCTTAATAAACACTAAAAATATAGCAGAAAAAGAAATAATAATAGGAGTTAGAAAAATAAAGATAGAATTTGAAATAAAGGAAGAAATGCAAAAAACAGACATAATATTAGGAATAAAATGGCTAGAACAAGTAAAACCATATAATATAGAGCATACACAATTATCTATAACATATAATAGAGAGAAATTATTCTTAAGAAGAGCTTTAACGTGATATGAAAATATATGTATTAATGAAGATAGTAGTAGAAGGGTATTACAGTAGATATTATACGCTTATGATAGATACAGGAGCAGAAGCTAATTTATGTAGATATAATTGTTTACCAAAAAGTAAATGGGATAAATTAAAGACACCAATAATAGTTAAAGGATTTAATAACAAAGGAAGTTGAATTACTTATAAAGCTAAGAATGTAAAAACACAAGTATGGGATAAAATATTAATAATAGAAGAAATCTATAGTTATGAGATAACATCAAAAGATATACTTTTAGGAATTCCGTTTTTAGATAAATTATACCCACATATAATAACTTGAACGGATTGGTGGTTTACAACACCATGTAAACAGAAAGTAAGAGCAAAAAGAGTTACTAATAAAATAAGAAAGGAAACTGATTGGATAGAAGGAAGTGAAAAAATTACACAAAAATTAGGAAATATAAAAAATACTGAAGATACAATAGAATTGGTCATATTTTCAATAAATAGAAAGGAAATAACTATATTTTCAATAAGTAAGATAGAAATAATTAAAAAAAAATTAGAACAATTATATAGTGAAGATCTATTAAAAGGATGGAAAAAACATAAAACCACTATAAAAATTGAATTAATAGATAAAAATAACATAATAACTCAAAAACCATTAACATATAATTTTGACGATTTAAAAGAATTTAAAATGCATATAGAAGAATTATTAGAAAAAAAATACATACAAAAAAGTAATAGTAAACATATTAGCCCAGCATTTATAGTAAATAAACATAGTGAACAAAAAAGAGGAAAAAGTAGAATGGTTATTGATTATAAAAATTTAAATGCAAAAACTATGACATATAATTACCCAATACCAAATAAGATATTAAAAATAAGTCAAATACAAGGATATAACTACTTTAGTAAATTTGATTGTAAATCAAGATTTTACCATTTAAAGTTAGTAGAAGAATCTAAAGAATTAACCGTATTTACGGTACCACAAGGATTTTATGAATTGAATGTACTATCATTTGGATATAAAAATGCACCAGGTAGATATCAATATTTTATGGATAGTTATTTTAAACAATTACCTAATTGTATAGTATACATAGATGAGACACTATTATATACAAAAACAAAAGAAGAACATTTAAAGTTATTAGAACAATTTACAGATATAATAGAAAATTTGGGAATAAGTTTAAGTGAGAAGAAAGCTGAAATTATGAAAAATCAAATAGAATTTTTAGGAATACAAATAGATAAAAGTGGAGTAAAAATGCAACAACATATCGTACAAAAAATAATAAATTCAAAAGAAGAATTAGATACAAAAAAAAAATTACAATCATTTTTAGGATTAGTAAACCAAGTAAGAGAATATATACCAAAATTAGCAGAAAATCTAAAACCCTTACAGAAAAAATTAAAAAATGATGTAGAATATAATTATAATGAAGAAGATAAAAAACAAGTTCAGAAAATAAAAATATTTTGTAAAGAATTACCAAAATTACAATTTCCAGACGAAAATAGAAAATTTATATATATAATAGAAGCAGATACTAGTGAATGTAGTTATGAAGGAGTACTTAAATATAGATATGAAGAAGAAAAATTAGAACACCATTGTAGATACTACTCAGGTACGTTTAATGAAACAGAAATAAAATGGGAAATAAATAGAAAAGAATTATGCTCATTATATAAATGTTTATTAGCATTTGAGTCATATATTGTATATAACAAGTTTATTGTACGAACAGATAATACACAGGTACGTTGGTGGCTAACAAAGAAAATATAAAATTCAGTTACAACAAAAGAGATTCGGAGACTAGTCTTGAATATATTAAATTTCACATTTACAATTGAAGTAATTAGTACTAACAAAAATGTTATTGCAGATTACATATCAAGACAAAGTTACACAGACTGATATAATAGAAGAGGATACTCTAGAAAAGATATTCAACACCCTAACTACGTTTTCAATGAAAGTGGACAGTATGGGTAATGAAATACAAAAGCTAAAGACTAATGAAGTTAAATTGAAGTCTATAGCTACAAATCAGCTAACTCAGCAGTGTGCAGAGCTATGTCGATCAAAAGACATTAAAATTCCAGAGCTAGAAGGAGACGTTGGGACACTCCATAAAACTCATAACGTTTATCAATCTACTTCTGCAGGTACAAGCAAAGGAGTTAGGAAAAATACAAACATGAACCTAAACAGGCTATTTGATAAACCATTTATTCCAAATACACCAACAGATCCTATGTTCATACCCCCACAAATTACCGCATACCGAGATAGTTTAAACCAAGATAAAAATACCTACAACTATACAGCCCGAACATACATAAAAAATATTTACAAAATACAAACCTTCTTAAATACCAACCCTAGAGCTATAAACATCTAAGAACCACATACGAATTACATAACCCAGAAGCTAACTGGATACAATAAGCTAATTGCTTTACCCAAAACCAAACCAAGTCTAGTTAAAACCTGTTATGAATATGGACTACTTAGTACCATATATACCCAAGACGAAAATGAAATATCCAGTATACTAGAAATATATGATTCATTTAACATTTTTAAAAGAATAACCAAAGGCAACCTATTTTTTATAAAATTTTACACGGCACCAGCAAAGATATTGTATAATGAAGTTAAATCACCTATACAAGTTGTAAAAATAGGAATGACCCGAGATATGATTATACCAAAAGATATTATTCCACAACCAGAAATAGCTAGAATTGAGATACCAAATTTTTATGCAAATAAGAGAATTATCGGACTATCCACAATTCTTTAAGAGTTAGGAAACACTTATCGCAACAGAAATCCCATATGGAGTTATTATTCAAGAGGTAATGTAATAGTATACTCAAATTCAAAGGAACTATGAGAAGCAGATATGGAAGGCGTTAGGCAATGGATCTTGACGTTACTCAATCCAGAGAAAAAACCTATCGCCAGAGCCATTAGAGAAAAATTTATTTCGAAAGAATTATTAACCAGATATTGTAAGTTAATTGGACAAAAATATCCAGACCATCAATGTTCAAAATGTAATGGAGAAGATAATATTATCCCAGAGGTTCAACTGGAATAGAAAAAGAAATCAACAGCTGGAAGATGCAAGATATGAAGTAATAATGGAGATACTGAGTAATAAAAAGAAGATGGGGCAATAATAAAAAGAAGACAAGTTAATGAAGTGACATAAAGAAGACAAGTTAATGCTAGAAAATGACATATGGAAGATTAGATATCTTTCTTAATTCATTTACGTAAATTATTAGTTACTTTTTGACTTTTTGGCAAAATGCCATTACTAAGTTTTGTCCTTTTGTAGAAATAATTTAGGACCTTTGTAAAGTAGGTAGGTAATAGATTAGGACAGATGTAAAAATGTAAAACGTTTACAGGTTTTCTTAAAAATATAAATAGAAGAACATTTGCTCAGAGGAAGGCAAGCCTTCATACGATTAAAGCAAAAAACTCTCTCTTGTCTACAACAAATAATTTGATTATTTAAAAAACAGGTATATTTCAATGGAAAAATCTATGGAGGAACAAAGCTTAGAATTATCAAAACTACCAGAACAGGTATATTCATTTACTATTATGAATAGCTAAATTCATAAATTCCTAACAATCATGATATGATAAAACAAGTTCATGTTAGTTGCTTTATAGTAGAATTATTCAAAAAAGAGCATATTAAGAAGTTTATTAGCAAAGTGGAAAAGGAGAAAACTCCCTAAGAACTATGCCATCCTAAAGGTGAAACCGGTGAGGCAAGAAAGCCGTGATAGGGGAATAACCAGAATAGAGGCGTTGTTTAAGGGAAAAATATTCAGATTACCATGCTAATAGTGACCGAAGAATATGCTATTTAAGAATAATCTAGTATATAGCAATCTAAAGTGATCATATTTTTTTATGTGCATGATTGAAGGGAATATTTTTAAAATAAGAATTTTATGAAAAATGAATAATTATTTATCTGACGAAATAGTAGATAAATTTAAAATACTCATTTTATATGTACTTAAGAATATAGAAATAGTAGATATAAGAAAAATCATATTGGAAAAAAATATTTGATAGATATTTTATGACTAGAATTAATTATATACCACACCTACCGAACTACTCTTATAAATACTTATATATCAAACCCACACACTAACTATGATAAATTATGTATATTTAGAATTTTGAAAAATAGATATAAAATATATACAATTTCTTAGTGAAAATATAGAAGAATTAATGAGATTAAAACAAACAACTAAAAAATATTATAATAAAGTATTTAACCAATTTTAAATGATAGATAATCTTAAAATCTTAATCTTATATATACTTAAAGATATAGAAATTATAGATATTAAGAGAATAGTATTAAAAAAAATATTAGACAATGAAATTGAAACTATAAATTGGATAGAATAATTATACCTGGATAATTACCCAGATGGATATTATTTAGATTAAGAAATGTTAGAATATATTAGAAAAACTAGAGAAAATCAAGATAATCTAAATGAAGAAATTAATTATAGAAATCGAATTAGAAAAATAATGGAAAACTAAAAGAAAAATTAATATGGATAGAAGAAACCCTAGAAAATTTAGGAAAAAGTACATGTGATAGTTTATATAATTTAAAAAACTGGCTACGAGAAGAACAATACAAGATAATAAATAGCATTGAAAATCTAGAATTAGATATATATTACAGTACAATTAGGATAAATTATTATACAGAAAATTGTAACTTTGCAATTACTACAGGATAAAATGATAGACTATGAATATTTAAAATATTGGAGACAAAATATGGAAGAAATAATATTATTAGAAAAACTTATGAAAGATAATCTAATTAGATATTTTGAAACAAAAGATATAAAATATTTAGAATACCTTCAAAATAATATAGAAGAATTACAAAAACTAAGGGGAAAAAAATAAAGAATATTATAGTAAAGCATTTAACCAATTACCATATAATTACCCCCGAGATATGAATATCAATAAAACTAACATAAATAAATTCAAAATATAAATATTTAGAGAAGTTAAGAAATATCCACGCACAAATAAAAATAGATCCATTCTACTTATAATAGATCTATTTTACCACACAAGTTATCCGCACCCCCTACAATTGGTATCCATACAACAAGGCACTTCCCCTTGAATATGTCATGTCAAAACATCCATCACCAAGGCATATATAAAAGAGCTAAGAGTCAATTACTGGTGCAACTATATCAAAATCAAAAAGTGCTTTGAATCTCCCGTACCGTCCTCACACGAATCTTTGCACCATCATACATGTCCTAAATCAATTTAGTGTACAACATATGCACCCCTCTAGCCTCCAAGCACCTCCACAGAATTTCCTTGGGAACTCTGTCATATGACTTCTCAAGATCAAGAAACACATTGTGCAAGTCTTTCTTTCTCTCCCAAAACTGCTCCACTAATCTTTTCACAAGGTGGATGACCTCAGTAGTCGAGCGACCTAGCATGAAATCGAATTGATTCTTAGAGATAGTCACGATCATTCACAACCTCAACTCTACCACCTTTTCCCAAACCTTCATAATATGACTCAAGAACTTAATACCTCCATGTTGTTGCAACTATGTATGTCTCCCTTATTTTATATAATGGAATTATCGTACTCTACCTCCATGCTTCAGGAATCTTCGCTGCCCTAAAAATGATGTTGAACAACCTTGTGAACTGCACCAAACCTGTCCCTCCAGTGCTCTTCCAAAAATCCACTGGAATCTCATCTGGCCCCGTCGCCCTATCCCCATGCATCCTACGAATAGCTCCCTTGATATCCTCAACCTTAATACGCCTACTATAACCATAATCGTGACACTCCTTAGATTTCTCCAAGTTTTCTAATATGAAACTTTTGTCCCCCTCATCGTCGTTAAAAATCTTAAAATATGAATTCACAAATTTAATTTGAATTCGCTTCTAAATGAAAATAATGTTATATGATGAAAGTTGACATTTGTGGTGTAAGGTGAGGTGTCGCATGCCGCTAGTGCAATAGTGACTCTTATAGTATGATTTTTGTCTCAAATTTTGTGTATAACAAGAGTTTAGTGCACCGAATTATTTAAATGACCACGGAGATAGATTGAGCAACATAAGAATTAAAACAAATAAATTAGTATGATAATTTTTTTATGGACAAGGTGAAGTTAATGGAGGTGGTAACTTTTCGTCACAATACTATTTGATATTAGCTTATATTTATTTTTGAGTTAAAAGCGCACTTTGATGCATTAAATTTTCACTATTCGCTGAATATATTTATGAACACTTAACTTTTGAGTTCGACACCTTTCCATTTTCTTTCTCTCCAATAATTTCCCCAAGTTTCTATTGGATTAGTGAATAGTGACACATGACAAATGTCAAATTTAATGGTTAAGATTTAATTATCTAAAGTAAATCTCTAATTATGATTTAGATAATAATTAAATTATATTATTCAGTTTCAAAATTATTATAGTCCCACAATCTTAGTAACATATTATCTTGTCCATAAATAATTTTTGAATAAGATAATATGGTGCTGAGATTTTGAGATTGTAATAAGTTTTAAAATCAAATAATATAATTTAATCATTATCTAAATTATGATTAGAGATTTATTTAAGATAATTAAATCTTAATCATTAAATTGTGTCAAGAACAACAACAAACCCACTATATTTCTATATAATGGAGTTAAGGATGGTAAAATATACGCAGTTTATATCATTATCTTTTAAAAAGTAGAGGCAAAATTTGGAGAGAAGGAAAATTGGGAGGAGTCGAATCTAAATATCATTATACATGAGATCATAGAAGAGTCAAATCACAAAAATCTATCTCATATAATATAAAAAGAGTCAAATCACAAAAGTCCATCTTACACAAACTTAATTTTATAAGGAGTTCCTTTCATAATTTGAACCTATAATCTTCAGGTACTCGGCAAAGACTATCCTTTTATATTTACTTTCATTTTAAGTTAAATGTCCGTTTTTTAAATTTCATCCAAAATAATGCACATTTTACACCATTACTTTAAAAAAATGAAATTGAAACGTCAATATCAGGTAGAAGGTACTGGAAACTAGAAAATTGGATATATCACTCTCCTACACATGACCAAAAATCATTGAGCCCCAAATTTCAACATAATTCCCTACTGCAATGTCTTCCTACAGTAAGTATGAAACCCGAACCCGAAAGCCGGACCCCAAATCCGCCGTCCTTATAGTAGTCGACATGCAAAACTACTTCTCCTCCATGTCCAACCCAATTCTCCCTGCAATCAACATCACAATCGATCTCTGCCGTCGGAATTCCATGCCTATCATCTTCACGCGCCACCGTCACAAGTCACCGGATGACTACGGCATGATTTATGAGTGGTGGAACGGAGATATTATTCGAGATGGCACTGTTGAAGCTGAACTTATACCCGAGTTGCTCCGGAGGGAAAGTGACTCAGTCGTTGAGAAATACACTTACAGTGCCTTCAAAGGTAATAAATACTTTCTACTACTAATTTTGGTAGTCTTATTTAATCACGACCAGATGTATGAAATTCGCGAAAAAAATGATAATTTATAGTCCAACGCGCCTGGTCATGATACGATGAATATGAGACCCGAAATTTGCTGTCATTTAAGTGATAGGCATGCAAATTACTTCTCCTTCATGTCCAACCCAATTCTCGCTGCAATCAACATCACAATCGATCTCTGTCGCCGGAATTTCATGCTGTTTCATCTTCACATGCCACTGTCATAAGTCACCGGATGACTATGACATGATTTACGAGTGGTGGAATGGAAATATCATTAAAGATGGTACCGTTGATGCTGAACTTATACCTGAGTTGAAGCTGAGTGAAAGTGACTTGGTCGTTGAAAAACACATACAGTGCCTTCAGGGGTAATAAATATTTTCTGCTAGTGATTTTAATATTCTTATTAATGCACTTCGCAAAAAAAAAAAGATTAATATAAAGCCCATAATTCTATACGCTTCCTCATCATACGATTAATATGAGATAGACATGCAAACTCCCGATTCCATGCTGTTGTTCCTGCTTCCATATAAATGAGGTTCTATGTATGGAAGCATTAACAACATGAGTTTAGGTGGTGGCCTCTCGAAAATAAATTCCCATATTCTAGACCATCACGACATGCTTCACTTCAGAAGTAGCAACAACAACAACATGAAGACTATCACTAGTGGTGGGCCCCTCCATCATCACAATCCTCACGAACACAACAACTTCATTGGTTCAAAAATTCCCTTTGAGGGTTCAAGGGTTCCCATTTCGAATCTCGATTCCATTTGATTTGAAGTTGACTTATTCATCTTCTTGTATTTAATGAGCTTGACTAGGATTAATGTGTTGATGTTGGCGAGTGGGATGGCACTGTTGCTGCATCGATCTTCAACCACGTTCTTGATCGCCATTGAGTGAATGGCGATGGATTCTTCCAACTCAAGTTCATCGTCAGATGAAGTTTTCAGGGTCAAATACCTCTTTTTTGTTGTCAGTATTGCCTCTTGTGAAAATCTACTAGATAAGCTCTCAAATGTATTCTCAAAGAGTAATGGAACATAGAATCAGTAATGAAGAAGGAAAAAACAGAGTGCTCATTGTTGGGTAGTGAAGAAGAAGCTTATTGCAGTGATAATTGTTCACTCAACTTGAGTGATATTTAGAGAATCATACAATGCTTCTAGAATCATCTATAACCTATGCTCTTAGCTGGCAAGTGGAATCAACTAACTATCTAATTTGGAAGGTAATGAAACAGTAACAGTGACAGTCAAAGCTGTCAACTGAAAAATGACTGCTAACTAACTTTCAATTGTTAATTAACTGTCTTCAAGTATAATCTTCACGTAATAATCTCAACACGCCCCCTCAAGCTGAATGGTGCAAGATGTTTAGCACACCAAGCTTGCTCAGAAGATGAGAATGTTGTTCATGACTCAAACTTTTGGTTAAGATATCTGCCACCTGATGATGTGTGGGTACATAAACAGTCTTGATCAACCCTGCCTTGACCTTATCTCGAATGAAATGGCAATCAATCTCAATGCGTTTAGTTCATTCATGGAATATCGGATTGGCTGCCAATTGAATGGCAGATTTGCTATCACTCAACACTGTAATAGGTTTATGAATAGGAACACCTAGATCAGTGAATAAACCTTCCAACCAAGTGAGTTCTGCTACTGCTGAAGCCATGCTTCTATACTCAGCCTCTGCAGAGCTCCTAGATATTGTATGTTGTTTTTTTGACTTCCATGAGACCAAGGAACCACCAAGTTGAATCACATAACCTGTAACTGATTTTTTAGTGTTAGGACATGCTGCCCAGTCAGAGTCAGAGTCACACCAGCAAACTATGTCTGTAATTCTATGAGGTTTCATCCAAATGCCTTGACCTACTGAGCCTTTCAAATATCTCACAATTCTATGTGCAGCTTCCAAATGTGACTTTTTAGGCTTCTACATAAACTGACTTAGAGTTTGAACTGCATAATTAATGTCAGGTCTGGTGTTTGTGGCATACATAAGCTTCCCCACTAATCTCTGATAAGAAGTTACATCCCTCAGGATTACATCATTTGTGATTTCTGTAGCTTCATCAAACTCGACTGAGGTTAGTCTAGCATTAGATTCCATAGGTGTAGATGCTGGTTTTGCACCAGCAAGACCTATTTCTGAAATCAGTTCTAGCAAATACTTCCTTTGCTTTAGGATAACTCCTTGTCTGGATCTCAACACCTTAATACCAAGAAAGTATTTAAGCTCACCTAAGTCCTTAAGCTTAAATTGCTGATGTAATGCCTCCTTGGCTGCTATGATCAAATCTTTGTTGTCTCCAGTAATAAGCAAATCATCCACATACACCAAGATTGTAACCATGCCTGTTGTTTTCTTTAAAGTGAATAAAGAGTAATCATATGCACTCTGGGTGAATCCAACTTGTAACAAGGAAGAAGTGAGCTTGATGTTCCATTGTCTTGAGGCTTGTTTGAGCCCATACAATGACTTTAGTAACCTACAAACCTTGTGGTGCCTTTTTTGCTGAAAACCTTCAGGCAATTGCATATACACTTCCTCATCTAGATCACCTTGCAAAAAGGCATTATACACATCCATCTGATAGAGGCACCATCCTTTTGATACCGCTAGAGCAATGATCCACCTAATAGTCACCCTTTTGGCAACAACAACAACAATAAACCCAGTGTATTCCCACCTAGTGGGGTCTGGGGGGTAAGATGTACGCAGTCCATACCTCTACCTTTGATGAAGTAGAAAGGCTGTTTCCGATAGACCCCCGGCTCAAGGCACGAGATACCACACAAACACATAGTAAAGCACAGAAGCAGATTACATATCATATATACGGCACCCATAAGTAATATAAAACAGAGTAAAGCAGAGGAAAGCACACAGATTCGTAATAAAACATAGAACACGGAACACGGAATCATAACAGGAATAAAACCCCCACCAAGTAATTCCCTACACTAGCGACCCAAACTGGCCCTAATCCTCTGCCGTAATTCGCGCCCTCCAGACCTTCCTATCTAGGGTCATGTCCTCGGTGAGCTGTAACTGTTCCATGTCCCGCCTAATCACCTCACCCCAGTACTTCTTCGGCCTACCCCTACCCCGCCTAAAACCATCCAACGCTAGCCTCTCACACCTACGGACCGGGGCATTCATGCCCCTCCTCTTCACGTGTCCAAACCATCTCAATCGTGCTTCCCACATCTTGCACTCCACTGAAGTCACACCAACCTTCTCTCGGATAGTCTCATTCCGAACTCGATCCCCTCTAGTCAGTCCACACATCCAGCGCAACATCCGCATTTCTGCCACCTTCATTTTTTGGATATGGGAGTTCTTAATTGGCCAACACTCCGCTCCATACAGCAAGGCCGGACGGACTACCACCCTGTAGAATTTGCCTTTAAGCTTGGGCGGCACCTTCTTATCACACAGCACCCCCGACGTGAGTTTCCACTTCATCTATCCCGCCCCAATACGGTGCGAGACATCCTCGTCAATCTCACCGTTACTCTGGATCACGGACCCAAGATACTTGAACTTATCCCTCTTACATACCTCCTGTGCTTCCAGCTTCACTACTACCTCATTCTCCCGCCTCACGTCATTAAACTTGCATTCCACATACTCTGTCTTGCTTCTGCTCATCCTGAACCCTTTAGACTCAAGAGTTTGCCTCCACACCTCTAATTTGTCATTCACACCCCCTCGAGTCTCATCTATCAGCACTACATCGTCTGCAAAAAGCATACACCACGGCACCTCCCCTTGAATGCGCCGCGTCAACACATCCATCACCAACGCAAACAAAAAGGGACTAAGAGTAGATCCCTGATGCAATCCTGTCCGGACAGTGAAATGCTCTGAGTCTCCTCCCGCCGTCCTCACCTGGGTTTTCGCTCCATCATACATATCCTTAATTACTCTGGTATATGCCAGCGGTACTCCACTCACCTCCAAGCATCTCCAAAGCACCTCCCTGGGGACTTTGTCGTATGCCTTCTCCAGGTCGATAAACACTATGTGCAGATCCTTCTTCCTCTCCCTATACTGCTCCACCAACCTCCGCACCAGGTGGATTGCCTCCGTCGTCGAGCGGCCGGGCATAAATCCGAACTGGTTTTCCGAAATAGACACTATCCGTCTCAGCCTCACCTCGACCACTCTCTCCCAGATCTTCATAGAGTGACTCAATAACTTAATCCCCCTATAGTTATTGCAACTCTGAATGTCCCCCTTATTCTTATAAAGAGGGACCATGGTACTCCACCTCCACGCCTCGGGCATCTTTGCCGTCCTGAAGATTTCATTAAACAATCCAGTCAACCACCTTACACCAGCCTCTCCAACGAACTTCCAACACTCCACCGGTATCTCATCCGGCCCCGTCGCCCTACCCCTTCGCATCCTGCGGACAGCCTGTCTAACCTCTTCTACCTTAAAACGTCTACAATAGCTAAAATCCCGACACTCCTCTGAGTGCTCCAATTCCCCTAACACAATAGCTCTATCCCCTTCGTCATTCAAGAGCCTATGAAAATACGACTGCCATCTCTTCTTAATGTGGCCGTCCTCCACCAACACTCTACCGTCCTCCCCCTTAATGCACCTCACCTGATCGAGGTCACGACCCTTCCTCTCCCTAGCCTTAGCGAGTCTAAACAACTTTTTCTCCCCTCCTTTCCCCTGTAACCCTGCATACAAGCTCTCAAAAGCGGCCGTCTTAGCTGCCGTGACTGCTGACTTCGCCTCCTTCCTCGCTAGCTTGTACTCTTTCCTGTCACCCTTTTGGCAACAGGTGAAAAGGTCTCATGTTAGTCTAGCCCTTCCTGCTGACTGTATCCCTAAGCTACTAACCTTGCCTTGAACCTTTCAACATCTCCATTTGCTTTGTACTTGATCTTATACACCCATCTTGATCCAATGGCACTTTTTCCTGGTGGTAGGTCCACCGTTTCCCAGGTTTTATTGTCCTCAAGTGCTTGAATTTCCAACTTCATGGCTTGAATCCATCTTTCATCTGTAGCAGCTTGGCTAAAATGTTGTGGTTCTACTAGAGCAGATAAACCATTCACATAGCATTTATAGTTATCTGTAGTTAAGATAAGTAGTTGGCAATAGGATACATGGTACCTTTCCTCCTACTGCTGGTAGTATAGTCCTTCAGCCAAATAGGCTCTCTAGTCACTCTTGGAGTCTTTGTAGGTAGATGTTGAGCATCATCTGCCTTTGCAGGAACATGTATAGAATTAGGTAAGTGCTCCTGTGATGACATTGACTCAGATGCTTGATCAAGATTTGAACTGTCTTAAGGTAATACTTTTGCATTTGAGGGTTGAGTAGGTGCACTGTCTTCGACAATATCTGAATCTATCTCATGGTCATAATCTTCATGCAATTGTAAAAAATCTGATGAATCACTCTCAGTTTACTTATTTGCAAAAAGGAATACATGCTCTTGAAATACAACATCTCTATTGACAAACAACTTGTTTGTGTTCAATTCCATCAGTATGTACCCCTTTTGTGAAGTAGAATATCCCATTAATACTGCAGGCTTAGTTCTTTCAAAAAATTTGTCACCCTTAGGTAACACTGAAGCATAACATAAGCAGCCAACCACTCTCAAATGTACTAAGGAAGGAACCTTAGAAAACAACAACTCATAAGGGCTCTTGCCACCAATAGAAGATGATGGTTGCCTGTTCATTAAATATACTGCAGTTTGAATAAGTATTCCCCAAAATTTGATGTGTATATAAGATTGGAATCTGATGGCTCTAGCAATATTCAAGATATGTCTGTGTTTCCTCTCCACAACACCATTTTGTTGTGGTGTGTGTGGACAACTACTTTGATGCAGGATACCTAAGGACTTGAACAAATATAAGCATTTTGAGTTAAAAAACTCTTTCCATTATCTGTTCTTATAGTTTTTACAGTAGCACCAAACTGATTTTTGATCATGATTAAGAAATTTTTAAAAGCCATAATGGTTTCAGACTTAAGCTGCAATAAATGAACCTAAGTATACCTATTGTAATCATCCACAACTGTCAGAAAATAATGCTTCTTATCAAAGGTTGGATTCTTATAAGGTCCCCATTGATCCATGTGTACAATATCAACAGATCTAGTGTCACTAATAGGAAATGTTAACCTAGTTTGTTTAGCTAATGGACATATATGACAATTGTTTAGCAACTCAATGTCCTTATTATAACTTAAAAGATCTAAAAGCTATAATACTTGAGCAGATGGATGTCCAAGTCTCCTATGCCATAAACTGACATCCTTTTGTGCTACTTCTGCTATCAGCTTTCTTGACCTTTCTTGTGAATCCTTATCTTCCCATTCACCTTTGAGAATGTATAGACCTTCTCTTTCTCTACCAATCCCTCTCACCCTGCCATTGTAGAGGTCCTGGAAGACACAAAAGTCAGGGTAGAAAGATAGAAAACAAGACATCCTTCACTACTGCATTCTAAAAAACTATTGCTTCACCGGTATGTGAGATTTCGACTTCTGCACCATTTGGAAGATTTACCTTGTCCATTCCTGGCCTAACTATTTTACTTGTGGACAACACGGTTTTATCTGCTATATGGTGAGTAGCACCAGAATCAACTATCCACCCTTGTGAGATGATAAACAGGTGACTATACCTGACATGTTGGCTTGTTTCACATCTTGTGGATCTCTGTTCAGCATCTCCATGATCTGTTTATATTTTGTATCAGTAAAACCTTGCCCCTTGGACAAAGCAGCATGATTGATCTCTTGGACCCTTGTACTTGTCCGAGTTTGTAAAGTGAACGCCCCTACTTAGACTTTTGTCATCTGAACCCCCAACTCAATAAAACTCAACATTTTAAATCCTATTTCAGTGTGTGTAACACAATTGCTTCCACGTCATTTTTAAATGTTGCTTTAAATTCCACGTCATTTTTAAATGCCACATAAGAAATTAAATATTAAAATAAATTTAATTAAATAAATAATTTTTATAAATTGTAGAAAAATTTAAAATAATCATGTTCTTATGTTTGTTCACAAATTGAGCATCAAATTCATTCCAAATAATTGAAATTCCTCCACTATCATTATCACTACCATTGTCACCTCTTCCAGATTCACCATTATTTCCTCCCTCTACATAACTATCGCCTATTTTTCTTCTTTCTCTTCCACCACCGTCGCTATCAACACCACAACAAATGTCATTTTCTTATTCGACGTCACCACCAACACCACCACCTCTATTTTTACCGTAAATATCAATTTTTTGTGGGCTCCTCCTCCAATTAGATTTTTTTTAGAAATTAAGTACGAAGTTGCTGTAGCAACTATCGAAGTTGTTTCAGCAACAGTCTAAGTTGCTGCAGCAATTTCAATAGTTGCAACTTCGATAATTGTTGTAACACAACAACTAATAGTAGTTGTTGCAGCAATTACTGTGTTGTTGAAGCAACTCTCGTAGTTGCTGAATTATTTTTTCATTCATTTTTAAAAGAAATCAAAAATTTTCTTTTCAAACTTTTCAATTTTTTTTTTTAAAATAGTCCATGAAAATTAATAGAGAAAGAAGAACGAAGTGAAAACAGAAAGAAAAAGAAGAAAGAAGACGGAAGAAGAGGAAAATCTAGAGAGAAAAAAATAATAATAAGAAGATGGGAAAAAGCAATTTGGAGAGAGAAAGAAAAAAAAAGATTGAAAGATAAGAAAATGGGGGAAATTCTAAAATTTGAAATTTGGAGTTGGAGGACTTTTAAAAAATTTAAAACATTTTAAAAATTACACTTTATACCCCAATTAACTTAATAACAATTTAAATGAAGCTTTGACCTTAGCTGGTTAAAGTTGTCACAATTTTTAATTTAACGGAAAAGGCTCAAAAATACCCCTGAATTATTTGAAATAGCTCAAAAATATCCCTCGTTAGATTTTTGGCTAAAAAATATCCTTCCGTTAAATATTTGGCTAAAAAATACTCCTCCCTCTAACGGAATTCGAAAAAGGATAAAAAATACTCCTGAACTATTTGAAATGGATCAAAAATACCCCTCGTTAGTGTTTTGATTCAAAAATACCCCTCCCCTTAATGAAATTTCACCAAGCATGCCACCTAGATTAAAAAAAAAGCATGTGGCTATGCCATATTACCATTCACATATTAAATGTTATATTTTTTAATTATATGACATTCTTTTCTTCTTTATTTTTATTTTTATTTTTTTGCAAAGCAGTTTTATTGATCTGGAAAAAAATATGATCAGTAAAATTAAAAATTTCTAAAATATTTAAATAATATAAATCAGTATTTTTACTGGATTTAGTTTAACGTTTTTGGAATTTCTCGACATTGGGAAAGTACTAAATAAATTTTGTTAAAGGAGTATAAATTATTCATTTTTTTTATTGTATGATAAACTTTTCACTTAGATTATTAAAGAAAATTATATCCATATTTTTCTAATGATTAAAATATTTTAAATGTCATTTACTTTTCTGAAAGTGAAATTTTCCAAAATTCTAAAATTACTTGATGATTAAACATAAAATTAGAAAAACTATCAACATTCATTGAGTTCAGAAAAAATAAATCAACTCACTGAATATAATCTTTTTATTTAACTCTTTCATAAAAAAGAAAGGAATGTCATATAATTAAAAAATACTAACATTTTACATGTGGATAGTCATGTGGCATAGTCACGTGATTTTTTTTTACGAAAAGGGCTCAAAAATATTTCAACTTTGATGATCCTAATGGGATTAGGTCGTTCTTGTCTTTTAGGGAATCCCTGGTGCAACAGTGAAGTTGTCGCCATGTGATCAGGAGGTCATATTGTTCGAACTCCTAATCATAGAAACCAGCTCTTTGTATAGTTGCGACTTATGAGGTGAAGTCGTGAATTTATATGATATGTTTCTTCCTTAGTCTCTATTCATAGTTAGAGCCTTTAACTAACAATTCTCATCTCAATGTTTGTTCTATGTTTTGTTATAATCACTTCAGTGGTAATATTAAAACTATAGTTACAATCTACAATGTATTTATAATTTACTCACTATGCTATTGCGTCGCTGCTTCATGTGTTAAACTTTAATGCTCAAGAAATTTTAGAGGTCGATATAATAAGTTGGCTAACTTTTTCTGGTGAAGTGAAACAATTTCTTTCTACTATTATTCATTCCGTACGTATGATTAGATTTTGAATTTCATTAGGAAGTACTACAACGAATAATACATCAAGGTATTTTTGAGCCTTTTCCATAAAAAAAAACCACGTGACTATGTCATATTACCATCCACATGTAAAATGTTAGTATTTTTTAATTATATGACATTCCTTTTTTCTTGATGAAAGAGTTAAATAAAAAGATTATATTCAGTGATGTTGATTTATTTTTTTTGAACTCAATAAATGTTGATAGTTTTTCTAATTTTATGTTTAATCATCAAGTATTCTTAGAATTTTTGAAAATTCCACTTTCAGAAAAGTAAATGACATTTAATATATTTTAATCATTAGAAAAACATGAATATAATTTTCTTTAATGGTCTAAGTGAAAAGTTTATCATATAATGAAAAAAAAAATTGAATAATTTATACTCTTAACAAAATTTATTTAGTACCTTCCCGGAGGGATGGCCTTGGCTCAGCGGTAAGCTTGCTTACCGTGGTGTGCCAGGGTCGGGGGTTCGAAACGCCCCTCCAGCGAAGCTGGGGTGAGGGCGTGTAGGTCAGGCCCGGAGTGGTCCCCCCCTCCCCGACACCTACGGAGTATGTATGAACCGGGTCGTCCCTACCTTCCCAATGTCGAGAAATTCCAAAAACGTTAAACTTAAATCTAGTAAAAACAATGATTTATTTTATTTAAATATTATTAGAAATTTTTAATTTTACTGATCATATTTTTTTTCCAAATCAATAAAACTGCTTTGCAAAAAAATAAAAATAAAGAAAGGAATGTCATATAATTAAAAAATATAACATTTTATATGTGGATGGTAATATGGCATAGCCACATTATTTTTTTATTTAGATGGCATGCTTGGTGGAATTTCGTTAAGGGAAGGGTATTTTTGAGCCAAATATTTAACAGAGGGGGATTTTTGAGCCAAAAAACTAACGAGGGGTATTTTTGATCCATTTCAGATAGTTCAGGGGTATTTTTGACCCTTTTCCAAATTCTGTTAGAGGGAAGGGTATTTTTGAGTCAAATATTTAACGGAGGGGTATTTTTGAGCCAAAAATCTAACGAGGGGTATTTTTGAGCTATTTCAGATAGTTCAAGGGTATTTTTGAGTCTTTTTCGTTAATTTAAAGACTTTTTTGTCATCTCCTACCTAATTTTCTCCACTAGGTGATTTCTTCCTATTTATTTTAGCCTTTGGTGGACAGAGTTATCTTGTACCTGTTGATGGTGGGAGGTGGATGATATCTGTGCAATGTGTCGAGATGCGTACAAGCTGACCCCGACACCACGGTTATCAAAAGAAAAATAGAAAAAGATTTGAGTCTGCTTCATGTGACGGGGCCTTTTTCTCCCCACTCCCTACTTCCACTACAGAAAGTTAAAATAAAGAACGAAAAACCAGGTGGGGTGGGTGGGGGTTGGGTGGGTTAAGGGGGTAATCTTAGTCTTGTGCTAAGAATGCAAGCGCGTTCAAACCTTAGCACATACAAAAGTCCATTATTTAACTGGAGCAGGGTGGAAATACGAAATCATTATCCAACAACTTTGAATCTTGTACTACTGAGGCCCTAGAGAATTTCTCAATTATCGAAAAAAGGTTGATATCAACAGTATTAAAAACAGGCTAATTTCCGATAGAAATGTCCAAAGGAAGTCATTGAAAATTGGCTCGTCGGTTGCGTTTCCTATGGACTTCCTATAAGAATTTGGTTTTTTAGTAGTGCATCACTACATATCTGAAGGAAGCAATCAGAAATTGGCTCATCAATAGTGTTTCCGACAGCTCCCATAAACATTTTTCTTTCCGACAGCTCCCATAGTTCTGATAGATGAGACTCGAGGGGGTGTGAATGACAAATTAGAGGTGTGGAGGCGAACTCTTGAGTCTAAAGGGTTCAGGGTGAGCAGAAGCAAGACAGAGTATGTGGAATGCAAGTTTAATGACGTGAGGCGGGAGAATGAGGTAGTAGTGAAGCTGGAAGCACAGGAGGTATGTAAGAGGGATAAGTTCAAGTATCTTGGGTCCGTGATCCAGAGTAACGGTGAGATTGACGAGGATGTCTCGCACCGTATTGGGGCGGGATGGATGAAGTGGAAACTCGCGTCGGGGGTGCTGTGTGATAAGAAGGTGCCGCCCAAGCTTAAAGGCAAATTCTACAGGGTGGTAGTCCGTCCGGCCTTGTTGTATGGAGCGGAGTGTTGGCCAGTTAAGAACTTCCACATCCAAAAAATGAAGGTGGCAGAAATGCGGATGTTGCGCTGGATGTGTAGACTGACTAGAGGGGATAGAGTTCAGAATGAGACTATCCGGGAGAAGGTTGGTGTGACTTCAGTGGAGTGCAAGATGCGGGAAACACGATTGAGATGGTTCGGACACGTGAAGAGGAGGGGCATGGATGCTCCGGTCCGTAGGTGTGAGAGGCTAGCGTTGGATGGTTTTAGGCGGGGTAGGGGTAGGCCGAAGAAGTACTGGGGTGAGGTGATTAGGCGGGACATGGAACAGTTACAGCTCACCGAGGACATGACCCTAGATAGGAAGATCTGGAAGACGCGAATTACGGCAGAGGATTAGGGCCAGTTTGGGTCGCTAGTGTAGGGAATTACTTGGTGGGGGTTTTATTTCTGTTATGATTCCGTATTCCGTGTTCCATGTTTTATTACGAATCTGTGTGCTTTCCTCTGCTTTCCTCTGTTTTATAATACTTATGGGTGTCGTATTTATGTTATGTAATCTGCTTCTGTGCTTTACTATGTGTTTGTGTGGTATCTCGTGCCTTGAGCCGGGGGTCTTTCGGAAACAGCCTTTCTACTTCATCAGAGGTAGAGGTATGGACTGCGTACATCTTACCTCCCCAGACCCCACTAGGTGGGAATACACTGGGTTTGTTGTTGTTGTTGTTGTTGGTAATGCAATCACTAAAATGTCTGAGGTAGCCGTTGGAATTTGGCTCGTCGGTAGCATTACCTACTGACTTCCCATTGAAAGTTCGCGTCTTTGGGTAGTGCAAGCACGGACCCAAAGGAATCTCTTAATGTATGTTGCTGAGATTACTAATGCTGCTAATTACTATTTACAAACATTTTGCAGATACAAACCTAGAGGAGAAACTGTTAGAGATGGGAATAAAAGAGGTAATAGTGACTGGTGTAATGACCAACCTGTGCTGTGAAACCACAGCCAGAGAGGCATTTGTAAGAGGGTTCAGAGTCTTCTTTTCAACAGATGCTACTGCAACTTCCTCAGCAGAATTACATGATGCTACACTCAAGAACTTAGCTTATGGTTTCACTTATTTGGTTGACTGCAAAAGGCTTCAAGCTGCCTTCTCAATTTCCTGAGCAGAACTCGAGTAAGGTACAACAACTTATGTTGCTCAAGACTCTAAAACGATGTCAGTAAGTGCGTGTATATAGTAAAGCATTTTCTTTTGAGGATTTGACACAGTGGTTCTATAATGTTTTTGGAAATGTCCAAGCAACATAGACAACTATGACAAATATTAAATTTATGTGATGCACTTTGACTGTGCCATGGAGTTTCACAAGAATAATTTGAAACTTGTGGTCCAAGTCAGTTGGGACATTAGCTTTGTTTTTCTTCTTTTTTTCATGAAATGTTTTAAAAAGTTGTTTTGGTTAATACATTGGAATGATTTTTTTGGTTAGGTTCTGTTGATGGGTTTTTCAAATTTGAAACCAGTTTGATCAACTGAGATTCTTTTATCTGACAAAACTTCAACTTTTTTTCAAGTGAAATGCATGTCGAAGCACAATTTTAACTTCAAATATGACTTTTTTCCAAGAATCCATAGCCTAGTTCACTATTGCACTGTGCCTTTTCTTATAACATAAAACAGATTAGTAGCAGACTAGTAACATTCATGATGAGATTTTTGTGGTGCATGCAATTTGTAGGTAATATTTCCGCGGTATGATGATTGCGCTTGGACCTTCTTTCTTACCAGTGATATTAGCACTATTCTCGTAATTTCTTGTTTTTCAGATATCACTGCTTTGATTATGACATTCTTACTAGTGGTATTAGCACTATTCTCGTAGTTTCTTGTTTTTCAGATATCACTTGTGTTTTTGTGCTTTGATTGTGACACTCTTTTTTCCTTTGTAAGTACTTTAGCGAGTAAATATTTTAGAATAAATAGATGTGAGAATAAATATATGACAAGCTTTGTTGCTTCATTAAGAGAGATGAAGATGAAGTTTAGATTGTACAACTCTGTTGTGTAAATGTAAAACAATAAAAGTATATTTGTATTCAGTGTGTAAGGCGAATGGATAGTGGATTAATTAAGACGTAATGTTGAATTAAAATAGGACGGTTAGAAATAAAAAAGTGCTACAGGAAGTTATGTGGAAAAAAAAAATCTTTAGAATTCTGAGTTCATATTTATTACTATTTATTATAATTTTTATAAATTTAGACCATAAATTTATAGATCGCATCAAAAGTACTGAATTCAAATGAATTTGATATTGAATTCATGTAGGTCTCATACATGGTCTATAGGATAACTTCATATAAATTATTTTCCATATCATATGCTTTGAATTAAACCGAATTATTTTCACCATATTATGACCTTAAATAAATACTACATTTAAGCGACTCTATAAGTTCTTATATTTCTCATATCAAAGTTACAAACTTAATATTAAGTCAATTTTTTTAATATGTACATCAAACCAGTTCAATAGCTACATGAGATTGTTTAGATGGCCCCTCCTACATGGCATGTCAACTGGGATTTAAATTTTAGTTTGACAACAGAAGCAAACTAAGGGGCTTTAATAAGAATTTCAAGCATAAGGAGCTGCGGAGAATAATAAAGAAGGCTATTATAGTAGTTGGCTATTATAGAACATAGAGTTAACAAACAGAAAGGACATGCCATTGCCAAGAAAGTTTTTCCCAACTTGGAGTTGGTATGGTAATTATGATGCAACTGATAAAGGAAGAATATGGATAGTTGGGATCACACAAATTAAGGTGGATGTATCAATTATGAGTATTCAGAGGCGGATCTAGGATTTAAAGTTTGTGGGTTTTCTTGTTAGATAAATATAAAATCAAATAATAACCAAGGGGATTTGAACTCACAATCATGAGGTCAATAAAATTTTTACCAGTCCTTTTACTTCACTAGACTAATAATATACTTTGTTTGTGAGTTTTCAACTTATAATTTTTATATATTTACTAGATTTCTCTATATAAATACTAGATTCGCACGAAAGTTACTGAGCCCTCACCCGGGCCCCTAGATCTGCCCCTGTTAGTGTTAGCCTCCAGCTTGACCGTTGTTGTGTGCAGAAGAAGAATGACGCTACAAGTTTCTTATTCGCTGCGGTTTATGGTCTTCACACTATTGAAGATAGGAAGCCTATGTGGATGGAACTTGAAATAACATCAAATGTCCAAAGTCCGTGGCTAGTGCCTAGTAATGGGTGATTTTAATGTTGTCCTGTTTTTTTTTTGTGATAAGGTAAATAATTGAGATAATACATCAAAACCCTCTTAAACTTGTCTCCCAACTTACTTTAGTATTTAAACTAATCTTCTATTTATTTACCACTTAACATCTTTATAGTGAATTTATTTTCCCCTTATGCTGACGTGACATTTTCTTTATAAAAAAAAACGCGTGAACAGTTTTTTTTTTAAACTAATCTTTATATAAAGAAAAAAAATTCCCCTCTTCTTCACCCAAACCCGCCAATAGCGCCCCCCCCTCTCCTTAGCCGACACCCCACTCCACTTCTCCTCCAATTATGAAAGTTGCCACCCGCACCTTTAATTTATCCTCCTCCAACCTATTAGATCAATAAAAAAAATGAAATTGAATTTGAAAATTAAAATATCTACATGATTTGGATGTTTGGTTGTTGATTTTAGAGAATTTGGTGTTGATTTGATCGAATTTTTCATGTGATTTGAGTTTTTTTATCACTATTTTTTGATATTTTTCGATGGTGGTAATTAAAATTTTCAAGTGTGTTTGTGTGGGGGTGGACAGAGGTGGATGGGGGTATGTTTAGGTGTGGGAGTGTAGGGGTGGATGGGGGGCATGTGTACAGGTGGGGGTAGACGGAGGGGGTGGTTATGAAGAAGAAGAAAAATGGGGGGTGGGGTATTTTTTTAATTTAAAATATTTTATATATTTTTATATATATTTTATATAGATATATATAAAAATATTAAAAAAATACTTTATTTACGTGGCTATGATGTGGCGGTGATCTGGCGCTGATGTGGCGCTGGCGTGTCAGCGAATGTGATGCACTCTCACTCATGAGAGTGGTATTATATATTAAGGGAGGAAATTAGTTCACCATAAAGATGTTAAGGGGGTAAATAATTATTCGTAAAGTTTAATTGCTAAACTAAGTTGTCGGGACAAGTTTCAGGGGTTTTGATATATTATCTCTAAATAATTTTATTAACAATAGGGAAAACCTGTATACATATACCGAGAACAAGAGAGCCTACATCAAAATATAGTTCTCAACAAAAGTGGTCCAATCTTCTATACAAATTGGGACCTCACAAGTACACCAAAAGTAAATTAAGTACAAAACACTATTTAATTTTACGAAATCAAGTTTCATCCTTTCAAAAGTCCTATTCCTTAATTTCAAAATGACCCGCATGATTGCTAAAGGGGCAACCCTCCATGCTCTAGGTCTTTCAGTCTCCCTTTTAAGAATCCAACTTTGCAAAGCCACCTTCATTGTACCCGGCATGACCCATTGCATCCTAAATAAGATATTGTCCTTAACAATGATGGTAGGCTGGGTAACCAAATTCAGGATGTTGAGGTGCAAGACTTTGCTAATCTTTTGATGAACATGGGATGTTGAGGTGCAAGACTTTGCTAATCTTTGGATGAACATGGGATGTTGAGGTGCAAGACTTTGCTAATCTTTTGATGAACATTGGTTTGGTGTACAATAGAACAGTCGGCAAATTCTCTACTTGGTCAAACTCAAACGTACATAGCTGAATTGACACGGCACTTGTCAACTCTACTTGGCTGTTACTCACAGGTGGAACAAAGGATTCATGATACTAGAAACTAATTGCAAGAGATTCAGAAGCAACTTAGGTTTTGCCACACTGATCAAACATTGTTTACTCAAGAGAGGGAGCGGAAGACGTCCTTGGAAAAATGAATTATGATTAGAGAGCATTTTAAGGCAAAAGTTTAGAATACATGGTAGCATCAAAAACAGAATAGCTCAAAATCATATTATCAGACTTGGGCTTCTGCTTGATTGTTGCTATCACATAGGAACTGAATGGCCATTACCAGATCTCCAACAACATCTCTAATGACACCCCCAATTCTAGCTCTTTGTTGTCGTTTATGAAGCTACCCTCACTATTGAGCTTGAATCTTCCCTTTATTGGTTTGGACCAAGTGACGAATCTACAACTCACTGCAAGTATCATTTTCTCCATTATTTGACAGATACGTGGAGCATGGATTTCTTCAAACAGTTTGCACTTGGGGAATGTCACCTATAGCAACTTTAAGAGTCCATAGAATTTGAATCTCCATTCTTCTAGTGTTGAAAATTTTCTTGTCTCCATACTTGCAAGTTGTCTAACTTTTCCAAATTTCCCAAAAAATGCATATGAACTATTTGGAGTAGCATCTCGTGAACTGATGTAGTGGCTCCTATCTCTCCAATTCTTCATGATTCTTGTAAGCGATCAGTTCTCGTGTCTGATTCCCAAAGGTCCTCCAAATAAATTCCATATATGGTCTGGCGCATTTCACAAGGCAAATATATTTTAATTAAAACAACTAATGCTAAACAAAGAATGAGAAGAGCGATGTTATTCATGAACTAATAGAGAATATATAGGTGCCAATACAAAACAGCTACTTACAATTCTAAAGTGATACAATAATTAATTACAGTTGTACAAATAAATAACTATGACATAATTAGAAATTATTGTCGTATATCTCTTTTAAGCTCTGTAAGTTGGTGTTGATGTCTACAACACTTAATTTATCAAACATACGATTGAAAGAAGCACGTGAAAGTAGCTTGGTTAATACATCAACAACCTGATCAGCAACATGTAAGTGCTTGACTTCAACCTCTTTGCATTGCACCTGGTCGCAAACAAAATGGAAATCGATCGCAATGTGCTTCATCTTGCTCTGAAAGGTAGGATTCTCACAAATGTTGGTAGTTTCAATATTATCACAAAGTATGTGTGGAATGCAAGCAAGGGAAAAACGAAGCTCACACAGTAGGTTGGTGATCCAGTTAGTTTTTGCAAGAGCAACAACTACAGCTCGATATTTAGCTTTGGTGGATGACTGAAAGACGAATCATAACATCTTAGAGGACCACCAGACGGGTGTACTTCCAAGATTATAACATAGCCAATTGTGGAAATTTTGTTTGTACGAGCACTGGCCTAACCAAAGTCAGAGTACATTGCAATTCGATTATCAGTGTCACAGATTATTCAAAGCCCAAAAGAGGAGGTCTGATTGAGATATCGAACAATCGCTTAACAATGTTCTAATGATTAGCTTGAGGACGATACATAAATTGGGAAAGCGTATTTACTGTAAATGCAATGTCAGGTGAAGGACAAATATTGTATCTTGCCTATAATCTTTTGAAAGAAAAAGCCATCAACAATAGGATCAACTTGACTTGCACTAAGAACACTAGAGACGGACATAGGAGTGGGAACTTCTTTACTATTTTGCATATTGGCTTCCTGGAGAAGTCTTTTATATACTTCTGGTGACACAACAGGAGGCCACCTTGGTATGACAAAACCTCAACACTCAAAAAGTAATTAAAGTAGCCAAGGTCCTTGATAGAGAAACGTTGAGTAAGGGCATTGATAATTTGTCGAATACCATGTTCTTGATTTCCAGTAACAATAATGTCATCCACATATACAAGGATGTAAATAGTAAATCCTGAATGATGTAAGATGACCAAGGATGAGTCAGATTGTGATTTGAAAAAAACTTGTGTTACCAGAAAGTTCTTGAGCTCAGTGTACCTAGCTCTAGGTTTCTGTTTGAGACCGTAGATGGATTGGTTAAGTTTGCAGACATGATTGAACAAAGTCGGATGCTCAATGCTAGGAGGTTGTTAATTTTGGAATAGGGAACCATTGGGTGACTCGGGGTTGTGGTGGAAGGTGTGGCTAAAGTGATTTGGTTGGGTTGTGTGTTTGGGGTTGTGATGATAGCCGACAAATTTGGAGTAGAGTGAACTGCAATATGGGAAGGTACTGAAGGAGGTAATTGTATGTTTTTAATGGATGAAGGCAATGACTTAGAAGCTGAAGGTGGATTTCGTTGTTTATAAGTTAAAAAGGGGTAGATTGTTTGTTTGAAAATGGGTGGTTTGGTTGTTTGAAGACGGTGCAGAAAGGTTAAGTGTCTGCCTAGAATTTGGAGTAGAAATCACAACTTCATTAGATAAAGAATTCTAGGGAGAATTGAAGATCTTACCTAAACTTTGAGATTGCTCTCTGGTTGTGGCGAATGACATGGCGAACTTTATGGGCAAGGTGCACATGCAATAGTAGGAGAAAGTTTCATGTTTTAACTTTTGAGCTTCACAAGTGATTTGATTGTTTTTCTTTTCAACCATGTCCCATGATTTAATTTGAAACTTTGATAATTGAGAGAAAATATTTTGAAAAGGAAAATTATTCTAAAAAAATAGAACATCTCTCAATAAAAATATTTTTGAAAAGATTGGATCAAAGCAGTGATAGCAGTAATACTTGTTGGAGAAATCCAGGTATACCCATGGTGTTGAACGAGGCTCAAGCTTATTTTTAGTGTATGGTCACAACCAAGGATAACATAAACACCTGAAAGTTCTTATGGAATCAAATTTTGGGGTGCCTTGAAACAGTATTTCACAAGGACAGTTATCTTTTAGGATAGCTGAGGGTAACCTATTGGTAAGATAAACTGCTTGATGGCAAGCAAAACTCTAAAAGTTTTTAGGGAAGGGAGGCTTGATGAATTAAGGTTTTGGCTGTTTCAACGTGTCTGTGGCGTCGTTAAACTAAAGCTTCACGTTGAGGTGTATAAGGAGGTGAAACAAGATGTTCAATATCGTGTGTTTTTAAATAAGGAGATAATCTTTCAAATTCATCACTTCCATTAGTGTAAAATAAGAGAATTTTTGTGTTAAATGTAGACCTGTAAAACATCTTTAACTTCACTTTTATTTTCCAGAGTATATATCCACATATATTTTGAAAAGTGACAACAAATAGTGCAAGTAACGCTTTTGGTCAATGGATAACATCGGGGAAGGTCTCCATAAATTGCTATAAATAATTTTGCAATGATCGTTGACTTTGCAAAGTATTTTTTTTTTAAAAAGTAATCTGTGCATTTTCTTTGAATTGCAAGAATTACAAACTGAAGAAGTTTTTATATCACAAAATGAAATTGAAAACTTCCTTAACATCTTATTCATTTAGGATGATTTGGGTGTCTCAATCATTGATGCCACAGGTCAACAAGAAGACGACTAACTGCCAAATTTAACTGAGGTTGGAAAATGCATGTCTCTTGCAACCACTTGTACAACCCATGTCTATTCTACCCGTACATTAAAGGCGCCCCTGTAGTCAGATTCTTGACCACAAATTTAAATGAAAAAAATTCAATTGATGTTTTGTTATCATGACAAAATCTTGAGATATAGAGAAAATTTCATTTTATGGCTAGGGAACAAAGGGTATCATTTAGTTTGATACTTTTATTTGATGCACATAAGTGAGTATTACTAGTGTGAGAAATTGGAATGGTGCTACCATTTTCCATGATTTTGTTGTTTTCCTAAGAAGTGGCTAAACTACGAGTATCAGTTGTGATGTGATCGTTAGCCCAGAGTGATTGGTGGTGTCCATTTGGCTTCTTCTTACTTAAGAAAGATCTCATGATCAAGAAGTTTTTCAATTATTGTTTCACGTAATTGGATTACTGCAAAAATAGCGTTATATTTGGTACTAAGGCCTTGGAGGAGTCGCTAGTAAGTTGCACATCTGTGATTAGCGCTTCACCAATTGTAAGTTCATAAGCAATGGAACACATGTCACGTAGATAGTTAGTAGTTAGTGATAGGTTGAGAATCTTTCCTATCTTTGTAACCCAGGCTAATTGATCTTGGAGCCTGATAATTTTAGTATGTGATTTGTTTGCGAAGGCAGTGTACAGGGATGCCTGTGCTTTCTTTGTCGATTTGGCTGTTGCAATAGTAGATGCAAGTGTAGGTTCCACCGATGCCAAGGTGACGTTGACATTTTGAACACGCTGATCTTTGTGAAACCAGTTCATATAAGCTGGATTAGGAGTGCTTTCATTATTTGCCGTAAGTGTGGTTGGAAGAGCAACAATTGTGCCATCAAGGTAACCGAAAAGGTTATGTCCGTGCATGAGCATCGACACTTGTGCGTTCCAAGTAGTGAAGTTGTGGATGCCTACAAGTGTGATGGGTAGTTGAGATGTAAGATTAAACTACATGATGGTAGTGCTGCTAGCAGTGTTATCTGCATTAACAACAGTGACGTTGGTGGCCATTTTTTTGCGCCAGTCGATAGTTAGGGTTAGAGAGAAATAAATAAATAAATTTGGGATTGTACTCGTAGTTAGGGTTGGAGAGAAATAAATAAATAAATTTGTACTTGTATGAGCTTTTAGAGCCCTGATACCATAAAATAACTAATGCTGGACAGAGAATGAGAAATGCGTTTTTTATTCATAGGCTAATGGAGAATATATAGGCACTAATACAACACCGATTCCTAAAGAAATACACAACTTATTACAATCCTAAAATGATACAATAACTAATTACAGTTGTGTAAACAACTAGCTATTATATAATTACAAATTATTTTCATATATCTCTTTTAGTAATACGCCTATTGTGGTGGCATTCCACTTCGATAGAGACTTCAAAAGACGAATCTCAATGATGTAACAACAACAAACGTAATATAATTCAATAAAGGTGTCTGGAGAGGAAAGTGGATACAAAGACCTTTCTCTTACCTTGCGTAGGTATAGAGGCTCAATGATGTAAGAGCTACATTTAAATCACGCGAGGCTCAATGATATAGTCGAAATCATGTGAATGTTACATTGAGTTAACAACTACTATGGTTACAAGAATATCACATTGAATTAACAACTAGAACTGTTATAAACCATCAATAAAACAAACCTTGTAAAATCCCATAGGTGAAGCCTGGAACGGTTATAAATCGTCACGAACATATATTTACTAATTAAAGCAAATATGAATAGTGTAAGACCCCACAAAATCCTAAGCTTAACTCAATCCATTAAATCTTGAAAAGAGGTCCCTGCCTTAGAAATTTCCGCTAAGTGTTTACACCTAGAATTATTTTAGCCTTCATAGTTTGGCCATATTATTTTACGACCCTTATGACCTTAAAATGTCGATCCTTGGATTGAATCATGATCAGGTGTGTCAATAGGTTACTTTGGGTGAGTTTTGGATTTTTTGGACCTCGTTTGAATCATATTCAAGTGGCCAAAACAGTGGGTCGATGCGACCTCGATACATCGCATTGACGAATAATTTTTTCCCAGTTTTCAGTGCAATTTCAGTGAACCAACGCGAACTCGACATAGTCGTTGGTCATTACGTTGATGCCATCGACGCGGCATGTTGTTTCGCTCATCGCATCACCGGGCACGTTTTCAGTCATTAAAACTCCGCATCAAGAGTGGTTTTGGGTCATTCTCCCACCCTTAATCAGGCCCCAAAACACGAGATTAACCTACTCTAGAGGCAACATCTCCCATTCTCTCTCAAATTTACTCAAGAATAAACCCTAGGACATTCAAATTTCAAGACCATCTTCAAGAACACATCATCAATCTTCACGAATTTACTTACCAAGGTATGTTAGGTGTTCATCCAAGGATTTCCTTCCACCCTTGGAGTTCAAGAACCTCTTTTAAAATTTTAAGGTGATTGTTTTCATGAATTCCATTTTGAGGTAAATTGTATTCATGATTATGATTTTATTTGGGTTCTAATCCATTATTAATTAGAAAATTCATGTGAATTAAACAACATGTGTGTAGTTTTATGTAGTTTCATGTTGGAAATCCTTGAATTTGTGAGTTTGGAATTGTGATCACGATGCTTGCATGTTGACTAGTATTATGTGCATAAACTATGCCCCAAGTGTTTGATATAATGTTCATGAGAGTTGAATAGTGAATCATGACATAATCGTATGTGTACAAGTTCATGCCATGCAAGTTTTTGCTAAAATGCCTTAATGAATGAACTGTGATAAAGTGACTAGTTATCATGATTTCAAGATTGTGCTATGTTTGTATTATCCATGCTATTGAGTCCTGGGGTATCTAATACCCGACAATCTAACTGTTACCTAGATTTACAGTAGTTTCAGGATAGTCTCAGTGATGTCACATACAGTATACTCAGTCAGTAACAGAACTCAGTAAACTCAGTCAGTAACAAAACTCAGTATACTCGGTCAGTAATAAAACTCAATATATTCAGTCAGTTAACAGAACTCAGTGAACTCAGTCCAGTTTAGTTAGACAACACGATCAGTAACAGTTCAGTTAAGCCTAGTACAGTCTAGAAATTAATTCAGTGTTTATTCAGTTGGGAGTAGGAATCAACACCGAGCAAACCTAGGGATGGGGGCATTCTTGTTAGTAAAAAGGGTTTGACTCTTAGTAGCAGTCCCTGCGTTACAGAACTCGTAGCCAGTGTAGGTTGAGATATCTTCCTACTAGTCTAGGGTTGATACATCTCGTACAAGTTTTCCTGCCAGTGAGGGTTAACGAAAGGGCTTCTTGCCAGAGAGGGTTAACTCATAACCATTGTTAGTATCCCTTGGCAAGGCGCTAACAACCTTCTAACTGGGGTCACAGGTTGGACCCCAAGTCAGTTCATAATCGGGGTATGTCGGTTAGATGAACACTCTCATAGTTTCATTTTTAGTTTTAGACTCAGTATAAAACCCCAGTTCAGTATCAGAATCAGGACTGTTAGATATAGTCACCCAACTCAATTTAGAACTCAATTCAGTTCTACAGAATTAGGACTATCAGAAACAGTTACTCAGTAAACAGTAATACAATATCAGTAAACTTAGATATCAGTCATTCAATTTTCAGAACTTATTATCCAGTATTAAATGTGATCTCAGTTACACTATACGTAGTTATGTGCATAACATTGCATAATCATTATTTTACAGTAGTTTTAGATATACATGAACTCGCACTCAGTTATATTCATGATTTCTCAGCCAGTTACTGTTCATGCATATGAACCCCTGCATTCAACCTTACCTCACCTAGTATAACCGTACATTCAAAGTACTGGCACATACCTTTCTTTTGTGCTATGATGTTTTATATCATAGGTTCAGATGCAAGGGCTCCTGACTGTACCTAGCAGCCCATATTATCAACAGCAGATTTAGTGACGAGTCCTCATAGTTTGAGGACAGAGTATTATTTCAGTTATCAATACTTCAATAGTCGGAGTTAGTTGGGGGTTTGTCCCATCAACTCCATATTCAGACAGTTCAGTTAGAGGCTCTTCAAACTAAATTATTTTAGACAGTTGTTCAGTTTTCAGTATTTATTTATTAGTATTTAGTGTTTGATTTCAGTTATAAACCTTATGGCATATTCAGCCTAATTTCTGCATTCTTACAGAGTTATTATTATTCAGTGATTGCATCAGGTACCAGTCATGGGTTAGCTTGTGGTCCTTTAGGATTATGAGCACCGTGTGATGTACGGGGTTCAGACTTGGGGCGTTACAAATAGATTTCTAGTTTCAATCAAAATCATCTACTAATTAAAACCCTAATAGTTAGAGACCATTCGTAGTCTTACACTTTTGAGAATTGATAAATGCAAATCAAATTCGAGAATTATAGAAAAATACACCAAATATAAAGCCCATTGATACGAGAAAATTAAATTTTCAACACATCAACCTCAAATCTACTTGATGAATTAATAGAAAGTCGATCCCACAAAATCAACACCAACAATTGGATTGATTATATAAAAGAATGGCATCAAAATATTTAATAGAGGTCGAGAAGGGAAACTAACTGGCAATACATCACAAAATCAAAAGGGGAGGTGGTTACTTGAGAAGGCAGAGAAGCAAAAGAAGTGATGGGCTTTTTCCCATGCGTGTATTTAAATTTTGTCTTTTTTATTTGTTTTTAATTGGCAACAAAGGTTGGTTGGCAAAAATAGTGATGTCTAAAGTTTTGTTTTAAAGTCTGGTAATAGGACATTTTAAGGTTCGACAAATAATCAAAGTTGATTTTAACGATTGGAAAAAGATAGGTTGCTAAAAGTATCCTTATAACGATTAAAATAGTGTTTCGTCGCGAAAATGTAGTCATTAAGGGGTCATTTGGTGTGAGGTATAAGTTAAATAGTCTCGTCATAAATAGTGGAATTATTTTATCCCATGTTTGGTTGATGGAATAAGTTAGTAAAGTGATTACTTATCCCACCATTCATGCCTTAGTGATGGAATAAGTTATCTCATATATATGGTGGGATAACTAATCCTGGGATAATTAATCCCAGTAACCCAGGATAACTTGTTCCCAACCAAGTGACCACTAAAAGTTACACTTTTTATAGTGATAATAGGAGGTTTTCTAACCCGAATTCTATTTTGAAAGTTTCTATGAACTCCTTAATCTCTTGGTTAACACATCATTTCAAATCCATGAACCACTATGCCATAAAACAACAGATTCACCGAGTGTTGTGTTTAGTGTTGATGATGACTTCCATCTATGACATACTGGGACTAGGTTCGGCATATGCTAAATCTACAAGTGTAATCTTGTACAGCTGTGCAACAGCTACACATTGTACTATGTTGTCTGTTATGTGATGGCAGTACAATAGTGTTGCGTATGATGTGAGGACACCTGGTCTAGTAGAGGTAACATTTAGTTTTGTCCCTGACTATATAAGCAAAGATATGACAATAAGCAAACTTAGTTTTTGCTTTACAAAAAGGGAATTCTTCAGAAAGGCGAAAGCTGTGCTCTCAAGAAATAAGGAAATCACTATTCTTAAGGACCTGATCATCAATATCTTTTAATCTTTATTTCTTGAGGTTTGATCTCATTCTAAAAGTGTAGTCTACTCCTTTAAATGTGGTGTAGCTAATTTCTTTCAATATGTTCATTGTTTGCTTAGGTAGAGTTACCTAGCTGGATTAACTAGAGATAGTTGATTGGTAGTAGTGTGGTAGAGTTACCATACTCATTTGTAATAGAGGTATTACAAGAGATAAGATTTATAGTTAAATCTTTGAAATTTTCTTGAGAGTGTAATTGTTTTGGTGTCTTGGTTTTAGTGGAGTTGGTGAAATTTTGTGAGTACAGGTCATGGTTTTTCTTCCCTTGAGTAATGAGTTTTTAACGTAAATTTGTGTGTGCTATTTTGTTCTGCACTTTCTGTTTACTCTGTTTATTCCCTTAGTCAAATATTCACAAAGGACCTAGTCCTTTGTTGGTGGAAGGTTCGTCAAATATTCACAAGGGAAATGGTTCTTTGTTGGTGAAAGATTCGTATAAGTCAACAATTGGTATCAAAGTGGTAAACTCTAAACGGTTAACACCTAGAGTGGATCCTTAGTTGTGGAAGCTCCACCAAATCTAGAAAAGGGCAGTCGATCGCCAGATCACCGCATATTTATGAATGATATTATGGTTGGTGGAAGACAAGGATGCATGACTTCATAATAACTGAGGATAGTGGATTATGGGACATCATATGTGATGGTCCATATGTTGCAATGAGGGAAGTTAAGGAAGGAGATGTGACGAGAATGGTTCTCAAAATTCGAAGGGAATATGATGAAGATAATCGCAAAGTGATTGAGAAAAGTTATAACGCAAAGAAACTACTAGTTTGTGAAATATGTCCTGATGAGTATAATCATATTTCATCCTATGAAAAAAAAAGAAATTTGGGATTGGTTAATAACAACTAATGAAGGAACAAGCTAGGTCAAAGAATATAAAGTGGATATGCTTACCACTCAATATGAAGCTTTTACCATGAAAAAAGTGAAACCATACAAGAGATGCATAATAGGTCACCTCCATAATCAATGAGTTATACTGTTTTAGTGAAGACATCCCTCCTAGTAAACAAGTAAGGAAAATACTGGGTGCCTTACCCAAGTCATGAGAAAGTAGTCAATGCCATATCTGAAGTTGGAGACCTTAAAACTCTTACTATGGATGAGTTAATTGGAAATTTGAAAACTTATGAGTTGAAGAAACAACAAAACCAAGAGAAGAAAGTGCCTAAATAGGAGAAATCACTGGCATTGGAGACCTCAAAATCAAGATCAAGTGAGGATGATGAAGATGTTGCTTATTTAGATTGAAAAATCATTAGAGCCACAAAGATAAATGGTGGATTCAAAAAGAAAGAGAGCAGTAGCAACCCATCTGGTAGAAATCATTGCTGCCATAAATGTGGTAAACTGAGTTACTTTATCAAGGACTATCCCTTACGCAAGATGGACAAAAATAATATGTGGAGTCTGAAAGAGATAAAGGAAAGAAGAAGGACGAGGTCCCTAACAAGTTCAAAAGAAAACTGCAGTAGACTATGTAGTCAAGAAAGCCTTGGTTGCTTTGGGAGATTCATCAAGTGAATATGATGAGTCAGAACATACTGAAGATTCCTTCATGCTAGCTGTGAAAGATGATGAAACAGTCTACAACTATATCTTTTCTCTCATAGAAAAACCTGATGATGATGAGGTAACTCTTCTTGATACTAGGCAAAATCTGAATGATTGTTTTCTTAAGAAATTAAGAAAATTTGTCAATATTTTGATTTATTCTCTATGTGAGCTCACCATTGAGAGATATTTTCTTGAAGAGAAGGTAGAAAATCTTGAAAATAAGAAAATTGCCCAAACTATTCAAATCTTCGAGCTAGGAGAATACTCTCAAAATATGACCTTTGAAAATATAGAGATGTTAGAAAAGATGAAGAAATTGTCTGAATCTGTTTCTAAAGAAAAATGTGAGGCTAACAGTCTTCAAATTGAGCTTGAAGAAAAGCTAAACCAGTCTTAGGAGCTTCTTGCAGCTTCTCTTAAGAAAAATGCTGAACTAGAGAGGGGCCTGGTCAACAAAAGAGAAGACCTTAAAAAATATCTAAAATAGACTGATTCATAACAAATCTTAGCTTATCTTACATATCAAAGGATAAATAATGGTAGAGGTCTTAGTTGCCAGTATAATAATCCCTTCTTCAATCCCCTAAACAAGTATGTATATGTGGTTAACAATCTGCTATGTACTCACTGTGAAAGAAATGACTATTAAAAAGGGAATTGTTAAGCAAATTTAAGAGCTAAAATAAACTCAACCAAGTATGTTTAGCAGGAGCAGTCACTTAGGAAGGGACCTGGTCCCTTGAAAAAATTTAAAAGGGATAGATTGTGTAGCTGGCCAAGAAAGTTGTGATTACTCCCTTGTCCCCCTATTGTGAACTCAAACTAAAATGAGTTTTCAAATTTAACAAATAATCTCTATATGAAGGTGGGAGTAAGAAAAGTTTCTTGGATGGTGGATGCTCCAAGCATTTGACAGGTAGAATTGACTGTTTTCACTCACTTAAGGCACTTCAAGGTGGAGGTGTCTTTTTTGGAGATGGAAATAAAATTTTTATTCTTAGTGTTGGAAAGATTGGAAAATTTATAAATCATGTTATTGAGGATGTATACTATGTGAGTGGACTGAAGTAAAATTTGCTTAGTGTGTATCAAATTTGTGACAAGGGGAATGAAGTAAAATTTTTGTTTGACTGTTGCACTATTACAAGTCTACATACAAGAGAAGTTATACTCAAGGCTAAAAGGTGAAAACATATGCATGTGGGTAATTTAAAATCAGTTCCTGAAAGTGATCAGACATGTCTGAGTGCTCAGAGTGAAAATACTAATCTCTGGCACAGAAGACTTGTCCACTGTACTAAATAAGTTGGTCTCTAAGAATATAGTTTGATGTGTTCCAAAGTTGCAGTTCTCAGACGCTATGGTATGTGATGCTCGTGTCAAGAGGAAACAAATCAGGTCCTCTTTCAAGCAAAAGAAGCAAGTAAGTACTACCAGACTTCTTGAGTTGCTACACATAAACTTATGTGAACCAGTTAAATTCCAAAGTAGGGGTGGGAATAAATATGTCTTTGTCATTGTGGATGACTTCTCATGATTCATATGGACCATGTTTTTGAAATCTAAGGATGAGATATTTGAGGTACTAGTGATATTTGCTAAGCAAATTCAAGTGAAACTGAACAATAAAATAGCAGGGATTAGATTTGATCATTGGACAAAGTTTAAAAATGCAAGAGTTGAGGAATTTTGTGCAGAAAATAGAATCAATCATAATTTTTCAACTCTAGGAACCCCTCAACAAAATGGGTGGTTGAAAGGAAGAACAAAACCTTGACTTTTATTGTCAGAACCATGCAATTGATGGTGGTCTTTCTAAGAAATTTGGGCTGAAGCAGTAAACACTGCCTGTTATGTTACTAATAGGTGCCTCATCAGGTCCATCCTCAACATGACACCCTATGAGATGTTGTTCAATAAAAAGCCCAAACTTAGCTACTTCAGATCTTTTGGTTGCAAATGTTTTGTGTTAAATAATGGTAAGGATGAATCTGGGTAAATTTGATTTCAAAAGTGATGAAGGAGTATTTGTGGTCTAATAATCAACCATCAAAGCCTACAGGGTCTACAAGAAAAGAATATTGTATGTGGAGAACTCTTATTGGGACAAAATGGGTGTATAGAAACAAGAATGATGAGTATGGAACTCTCACCAGAAATAAGGCAAGACTTGGGGTACAAAGGTATTATTAGGAAAAAGGGATTGACTATGATGAGACCTTTGCACCTGTTGCAAGAATGGAGACAATAAGAATTCCTATTTCTTTTATTGCATACATGGGGTTCAAATTGTTCCAAATAAATGTGAAGAGTGCATTTATGAATGGCTATTTGAAGGAAAAAGTTTGTTAAACAACCATGTGGATTTGAAGAAATTGATCAACCAAATCATGTCCTGAAGTTGGATAAGGCTCTTTATTAATTGAAACATGCCCTTAGAGCATGATATGAAAGACTGTCAAAGTTTCTTCTTGAGAATATCTTCAAAAGAGGAAAAATGACAACAATATATATTTAAAATCTAGAGGAAAGAGCCTACTGATTGTACAGGTCGACGTGACTTCATATTTACTATGTGAAGAATTTACAGAATTCATGGGAAGTGATTTTGAAATGAGCGTGATGGTGAACTAAGCTTCTTCCTTGGGCTACAAATCAAGCAAACACATGGAACCATGATCTGTCAAGAGAAATATATCAAGAAGCTGCTAAAGAAATTCCACATGAATGATGCTAAGTCTTTTGATACTCATATAGGGACAAACTCAAAAATGGATGTTGACGAACCTGAACCATCAGTAAATGAAACTATATATAGGGGAATCATTACACCCCTACTATACTTAGATTGCTAGTTGACCTGACATTGTATTCAGTGTAGGGATGCGTGCTAGTTTCCAAGCCTGTCCAAAAGAGTCTCACTTGAAAGCTATTAAGAGAATTCTTATATATTTGATAGGAATAGGGATCTGGTCCTATTCTATCCTTCTAGTGACAACTTTGATCTTATTAGGTATGTTGATGCTGACTATGTATGATACCTTGTTGATAGGAAAAGTACCTTTGGAGTGGCTCATTTTTTTGGATCTTCCTTGATCTTGTCAGAATCTAAAAAGCAAAACACAATAGCACTCTCTACAGCTGAAGTTGAATATATAGCGGTTGAATCATGCTGTGCTCAATTACTTAGGATCAAGCAATAAATGAAAGATTTTAGGATAGTGTCTGACACTATTCCACTATTATGTGACAATATCATTGTTCTTAATATGGGAAAAAATCTTATACAATATAAGAGGACTAAACACATTGATGTGAGACATCATTTCCTTAGAGACAATATGTAGAAAGGGGCAATTTGCATAAAGTTGTACAAAACTGAAGACCAGGTTGTTGGTATTTTCACTAAAGCTCTTCATAGGAAGCAGTTTGGGAAAATTAGATTGAAATTGGGGCTAATCAAGATGAACTAAGCCGCTTTAGTTAATTGGGACATGGAAAATTATTAATGTGTCTCAACTATTTTTCAAGAATGGAAGAGTCTATCTGAGTAAAGAAAAGAGGATTTATCACCCTCTACACCTTAGACATAAGGTTATCAAAATAATGAAGAGGACTATGCTTTTTTGATTCCCGTAATGAGCATTTTGAACCTTATGACTCACAATATTTTCAAAGCGAGGTGTATCAGGTTCAACCCTACTCTTTCTAGCAAGGTTCCCAAAATGAGGTTTCTCATATAGAACCAAACTTTCACTATTGGTTTTATCTGATACAAGGTCATTTTTATCAACCAAAGAGAACAAGGCCTCGTACCTTTACTCCTTTGACTGAGCCATTGACGAGCATATTTTAAAGACTAAGAGCCCAAGGTATTGTGCAACCAAGAGGGGATGGAACCCTAAGTATCCACTCTCTAACTTTTATCTATCTAAAAATTTTGCTTACCACTTAAATATTCAAGGTCATGATATTGAGAAATATTCGACATTAAGGTACGATATCCAGAATCTGATTAAAAGAAGAGAGAAAAAAGTGCAGCGAGGCCTAGTAAGCAACATCTATGATCCCATCGCATCAGGTAAAATTTTTTTTCAAGGTAATCCGTAAAAATATTTCCAAGACGTTTCCAAATAAGCACAAAGCAAATCACATGAACTGATAAAGATAGACCATCATCGTCACAAATAAAATGCCATCATTCTCCAATTTCCACATCAGGTCTAATAATATTTTCCTATTTTATCTACCTTTTTTTATACTCATGAACTACGTTTGACCTGACTTCCATTTTGATACATAAGCATCCCACTCTCGGGTCTGATCTCAATTTAATAAAAAAAATTCTTTCCCCTATATATCCAATTCAAACACTTTACTTAAACTCATACACCTCTAAAGTATCAAGCTAATAGGCCCGACTCTTGAGCATATAAAGGCAAATTCAAATTGAGATCATGATGTTCAAATGTAGGACAACCATTTTCCTTAAACTAATGTTTTGTTTGAGTGAAGCGGGAATATAAAAATCCAAAAATGAAAATTGGCAGAATTTTTTAGGAAACCTCAAAAATTCCACAAGGAAGTCGTATATTGATTCAAAAGGACGTGCAAAAGGTATTTTTTATTCTCAAATGGGGTAGAAATTTTTGAGGACTTCTAAAATTTTTTACCATGATGTAGTGCTAGTCCTAATCCGTCCATGAAATAAAAACAATGACCAAGAGTCAAGTCGAGCAAAGGTATGAATTAATATCACTATTTGACTTGTAATTTTTCTTTAAGTGTAGACAACAGGTACGAATATAACATATTCCTTGCAAGATCATCCAAGAAAGCCTAAAATACATCCCTAATATGAAAAAAACCTCAGTTACTGTATCTTCTTAAACTTTGACAACATCAAAATCGACAATACATTGCAGTACTTATTCTACATCAAACTTGACATAGGGTTCCTCACTGAACCTTAAAAACAACACTAGTTTCCTTGTCGTACCTTAAAAATGACATTGGGTTCCTCATTGAACCTTAAAAAAACATTGGATTCCTCATCCAATCTTAAAAATAACATTAAATTCCTCATCGAATATTAAAAATACTATTGAGTTCCTTGTCAAACCTTAAAAATGATATTGGGTTCCTCATTGTACCTTAAAAATGACAATGTCTATGTATTCCTTGTCAAACCTTAAAAATGACATTAGGTTCATTGTCGAACCTTAAAACACTATTGGGTTTCTCGTTGAACCTTAAAAAAGACAATGGGTTCCTCACCGAAACTTTAAAATGATATTGGGTTCCTCAACGAATCTTAAAAACGACATCGGGTTCCTTGCCAAACCTTAAAGTGACATTGGGTTCCTTTCCAAGTTTTAAAAATGACATTGGGTTCCTTGTTGAACCTTAAAATTGACATTTGGTTCCTCTTCAAAACTCTTAAATGACATTGGGATTCTAGTCGAACCTGAAAACAATATTGGGTTCATCGCCGAATCTTAAAACTACATTGGGTTCCTCACTAATCCTTAAAATGACATTGGGTTTCTCGTCGAATCTTAAAATGATATTGAGTTCCTCACCAGATATTAAAATGACATTGGGTTTATCGCAGATTTTTAAAATGACATTGGGTTCCTTAAAATGGCAATGGGTTCCTCGCCAAACCTTAAATTGAGATACTATTAAATTCTTGACAAATAAGAGACGATTAAATAATTCTTTGTCCCTCACTTTTGAAACATAATTGTTTGTCCATATATCTTGCACCACGACCTAAATAATATTCACATTCCACATTTAGAAACTACTCATACTCCAATCTTTTCAACTTTTGCTATCATCCTTCAGACCCAATATTCATCAATTTTCTTTAAGATATCATTGTTTTCTAAATTTAGAACTACACCACAAGCTGATTCTCGTACAACTAGAGATACGTAGGTGACTTAAAATCAAAGTTTCGACCATACTATTTTAAAGAACACCTTCTCCTTGCTTTGATAACAAATCATTTTCTTGGTAGAACAAAATTGGCTACTCTATGTTCGTCGACCGATAATTCTTTTATCATTCCCAAGCAACAAAGGGGTACATTTTGACACCCAATTTTTATCTCCCAAATCACTCCTAAGCTGTGATATTTACAAAATTTATTAGTTTTCGGTATTAATATTTTACTTATTTATATAAACCTTGGCGTGTCGCATTCATGATTTGAAAGTATACAATTTAATTTAATCATTCAATTTTATATTTTATATATATATAGTGTGTATATATATATATATTTTATTAATTTAAATATAATATTTGTACATAATTTTATTAAATTATTTCCAAAAATGTGCACACTCATAATTTACAAACACATTGTCTATTATTATTAATATATTATCATTATTATCATTGTTATTATTATTACTATTATTATTATTATTATTATTATTATTATTATTATTATTATCATCATCATCATTATTATTACAACAACTACTACTATTATTGTTCTTACTATTATTGTTGTTATTATTATTATTATTATTATTATTATTATTATTATTATTATTATTTTAGCATTTCTTAAAATTTGTACCTAATTTATTTCAAATGTATTACTGTCAATTTTATATAATATTTTACGTAACATAGACTTCTACGAATAATGATTTTTATAGCGTGCTGCTATTGCGTCATTATTATATTTATTAAATAGCAAACTAATTCAACTCAATTTATCCCAATTAAAAAAATAAAATAAAAAATTATCCCAATTTATCTAAATTCTAACCATTCTTCAACCCAATTTGTGTCAATTTTTAGCCCAAATTGATTTTAATTTGATCCCAAATTGAAATCCCTAATTCAATTTTATTTGACCCAATTTAGTTGACATAGATCTGAGCCGTATTAAAATTTTAATCATAGCCTTTGAGTAAATATCATCCAAGGATCATATCAAGCCTCTTTATTTCTCCTATTAATCAAACTAATACCCCAAAACCCTAATCCTATTCCTCTAAAACAATTGCCCCCTCCTTTTTCTCTCTCTGATCTCCCTTTTTCACCTTATCATCACATCGCTTCTCCATTGGTGATGCCCACCAGTCTATCAAACCAGCCACAACCAATTCCCCCACACCACTGGTTGGCATAAATCCCATATGTGAGACACCTGCGTTACTCCATCGCTCTAACCAATGCACCACCGCATTAACCAGCCACCATAGAACCGCACCACCACTCTTTCCTCTCTTTTACCCCATCGAACTTTTCCAATTGCCTCCATCTAGACTACCACCCTCCTCTTTTTCTACTCTTCGGCTAAACACCACCACCAATACTAGAAAATCCCACAACCTTCACCTTCTTCGATAAGAAAAACACTAATAGCCGTCACTCTCCACCGCTTCCACCTCACTGGCCGATATCTTTATCACCAACTGGTGAACTCCAAACAACAAATCACCAATAAAAGATCTGCAAAACAAACCCTATGCATCTCTTTACTTAAAATCTTTAAAAGAAACCAATAGTGTTTACGCTTTGGAGTTTCGAAGAAGCTTCGATGAGGATAGAGTCATTGTTATACCAAAAATGGTTTGAAGATTGTAGAAAACTGTCCATTTGTCCCTAGTCACTAATGTGTAGCTGAAAATTATTTTGCAATGACTTTGTATGATTCCGTCTTCATATGCTCTCCATATTTATTTTTATGCTCAATTGATCACTTTTATCTTGACTCAAGATTTCTTTTCGTAACTGATTTAGTTATTTGAATATTGGTATGAATTTAGTTTAGGCTTTTCGATTGACACTTGTGTCACGAACCAAAAACTAAGGTTATGATGGCACTTGTCGTGACAAAGCCTTGACAAGTAAGCCAATCACCCAAATTGATCAATAATAAGAAAATAATAACCTTGATGATATAATCCAAATAGGTATCAATTATTTTGATCACACAACTCGAGGCCAACATAAGGAGGTCCAAGCCATAATCACCCTACGGATTCAAGAATGTGCTGGGAGGACCTTCTTTGAGCTCCTAATTGAATAATGTCATATTTAGAAGAAAGCTTTAACCGAGAAAAGCCACGGAACAAGGAATGAAGAGATCCCTCGTGGGTTATTTTCCAAATAGCCACTTTTGGGCTATTTTTTAATATGTTAGTTGTACGAAGGAAAATATTATAAATAGATGCTTTAGACCTTTCATTTCCTTGGACTTTGATGAATTATAAATGATTACTCATTTGTGAGTGAGTGGGAAGCTTGAGTTAGCTTGTGTTGATCTTTTGTTTACAAACATTAGTTTCTTGGGAGTCTGATTCCCTTGTGGTCTACCTAAGAGCTAGGTGCTCGTAGGTAATCAATAAGGGAGGTATTTGGGTTTGATACACCCCTTGGTTGTCCCTTTTTTATCTTCTTGTGTCTATCTATTATCTTCTCTTTCTATACATTACTTTATTGCTCTTTTGTTTTCGTATTTTAGTTGTAGGTTTTCAATTTCATACTTTGTTTATCATTTGGATTAGTGCCGAGCTTGATTTCATTTCTACAAAGTCAATCTTGGGTTTAGTCATCTTAGAAAATCAAAAAATCGCAAAAAATGTTACTATTCACGTTTTTGGTCTTAGGTCAATTTTTGAGTTTTTGGTTTTTGAGTTTTCCTGTGTATCTAATGTTAAATTTGAGTTCCCTAACTCTTTTAGTGTCCAAATATCAAATTCGAGCTAAATTGGAGTCAAATTAAGTGAGCTACTATTGTTGAGAGCTTGAACTTGAAGAAAAGTGGGTTGAAAAATCTGAAAAAATTGGTGAATAATTTGGGCAAAATGATATTAGGAATGAGTTTAGAAGGTTAAGAAGTTCCTATGTTCAAAATTTCAACTCGTTTTGAGCATTGGAGAAAAAAGTTAGAAAGATTGATGTTCTTGAAGAAATTGATATCTTCAAGTTGAATTTTCAAATTAAATTGGTTGTTTGATCCTAAAAAGATAAACAAAAGGTGTACAAAAGTATTGGTACAAATCACCTGTTGAAAATCCAAAAGAATATTCCAAGGAAAGGACAAAAGGGGGGACCATTTGGTACAAGTGGTACAATGCAAGCTGTTTTTTTGGTTGATTTGCCTTTGAAGTACCCTTGAGGTGCATCCAAGGTGATGAAGCACCTCAAAATAGTGTCAAGGATTCTCACTTGCATCCAAGGTGCTCCACAGTTTCTGGAGTAGGTCCCAATGCAGATCCAACGCAGAACACCTCTTCCCAACGCAGATTCACCCCTTCCAATGCAGATCTAGTTCCAAACATCAAATTCAAGTTTCCAAACTGCATTTCAACACTTTATTTACCCCATTGTTCAATGTTTGATTCTTAGTTTCAATTTCTTGATTCCTAATATCTTCATTTGATTCTTAAACTACTCATCAACTAGTAATTCATTACTAAGTTGATTGATTAGTTCTTGAGTCCTATTTCTTTCAACGTCCCATTTCTTTCAAGCTTTTCTCTTTTGAATTTGTTGTTATTTTTTTGGCTCAAGTCCGTACGTATTTTTTTTATTTGAGTCTTTCAAACAAGAATCCATTCTGACCTTACGCCACAATTGGTACCAAACATTCTCATTGGAGTATAAATGATTGCTTACGAAGCCAATTGAGAGACAACACAAAATTGTAAACTTTGAGAGCTTGTGAGGTTGATTTACTAACCTTTACTTCTTTGTTTTTTTTTTGTTTTTTTAGTATTTCTTTTATTAGGTACCATGGATGACAACACCTCAAATGCTATCTTAGTGGCCCTTGAAGCTCTCAACCGTCAGATAGATAACATGTGTGGGAGGATGGATAACATGATAGATAGTCTAAACTATTGTAATTCCAACCTTCAATATCCCTTGAGTGGATATGCTCCAAATAAACTTCAAGGTAACCAAGCTAACTCTTGCACTCTACTAAATGCGAAATATCATTGTAAGGCTAGTAGCCAATCAAGTGTGAATGATAGCTTATCTTTAGGAGAGCCTAACGTCTCTTGCTTCTTGATGATAATGTACAACTTGAGAGCGTGGATACATTTGTTAATCCCAATGATGATAAAATTGACTCTTCTAGTAAGATTGATTTGTGTCCACCTAGTGTTGAAGCTATTGTGATGAATTATGGTACATTGTCTTGTAAAATTTATGTAGATCAACTTGTGTGCAAAACTAGCCCACCACTTGGAGATGTTTGTGATATGATTAATGAAACTCAAGCGAGTGATGATATCGAAAATGTTGGTCAAGTAAATTGGAGTGGCCCTTTGAGCCTGAATTTTAGTGAGGCTCCTATTGCTTGTTTGGCTCATAGTGATAACCATATGTTTGAAACATCTTTGACACTTGATAGTTGTATTTTATAGAGTGAACTTGCATGTTCTAAATCCTCTTCATGGATAGATCCTTCTGCCTTTAAGAACAATATTGTTGTGGTCTATCGCACACGCAAGTGCATGTGATCTCACAAGTAATATACTGAATTAAAGAACGAATATCATACCCAAAAGGACTACTGTAGTAGCAATTTACTCAACTTCAGTTTCGAAAATAATGTGTTTAAGTATTTTGGAGTATCAAGATAATTGTTATAATTTAATTATAAATCTACTAATTAAATAAATAACAAAGTGTGACAATAGCAGTGTAAGTGTGGTTGGGAACAATATGAGATAGAATTCCTGGGTTGAGGTACTCTTAATAGTCTTATAAATCTTTATCCTTATACAAGGGTGTTTAGCCATTCATGTTCGAAATCAAAATCAGAGTAATATACTTATACATACCCAAAATTAATATTCGAAGATGAAGTGTTCAAAGAACCCTAAGAAAAGTATTGTAATTGTTTTTCCTCTGCTGTTCATCTGCCAAGAGTATCCTTAATTGATTTGAAGTTTTCCTTTTATAGTGGGACAAGTTTGACCAAAAAATAGCATTCATCTTGCCGCGGGGCTCAATGCATAGACTAGGTTCCGCATCGCGGTGGTCATCATTGGGACTAGGATTCGCGCCGTGGGGATATCACAGATCTTTAGTGGAATTTGACTTGAGAATTAATTTAGCCTGCATGACATGGGGCTATCGTGAAGGCTCACTAGAATATTCCATTGACAAAAAATACCCTAGCACGACGTGGAACTCAATCTGGGGATTGGGGTCCATGCTGCTAGGCTTGACTATTTCATTCTTTTCTAGATCGATGCCTATTTCTTTGCTCCCGTCTTCAATTCTATTCTTTTTGAGCTCAATACCAGTATCCTCATGCCCAATAAAACATTCCCAATGCTTCAATTATTATTAGATTTACGTTAGTGCATCCAACCATAACAATTTTATCACAATTCACCGCCACATCAACTAATCATGTCCATTAGATTAAAAATGCAATTACAGCTTGAACACAATAAGAATAACTCATTTTAGCTCATGTAACAAGTCCAAATATGGGGAAATATCATCGCTTGGACATATAAATACGCCTAAGATCACCACCCTACACTTAGAATCTTTTTCATCCTCGAAAAACCTCAGGAAAACACTATACCCATTTAGGCTTCACACCACAATCTAGGCAAGACACTTCTGCTGGGTACACATAAGACACACATGACTTCTTAGCTGAAACATGCCACTTCAATTTTGAAAAACATTGGGATTACTCCTTTCAAACTCCTTTACCTCAAAAGTGAACTTCTAACTTGTTGGCAAACTAATGCAAGGTGTTCAACCTTTAATACTATAGGTCACCTAACTATCATCCACACGCACCCTCATAACAAGAAAATTTCCCATATTTACTCACAATCTTACAATATATAATCAAAATGGGTATATAAAAAGCAAATTCACTCACTCTCATAAGGAATTCATACATGATAAATGATGAGCCATAAGCTTACCTTTAGTGTACTACTCCACTAATAGTCGAATTTTAGGATTAAGGATCAACTAGCTCTTTCATGGTTTTAATGTAAGCTAAGGGATGGGTAGGAAATATTTGGAAAAATAGTGTCTAATCTCCCTAAGCACTTTAGTACATTGCATGAACATTCAAAACACCCACTTAACAATCGATTCTCTTCCTCAACTATCTTCCTTTTTTCTTTAGCCCTATCTTCTTAAGTTCAATTACATACGCTATGGTGGGAGTGTCTTCTATTCACATCTAATTCAATTTTGAACTCTCTTAATTCATTTTATTCCACACTCTCAACCACCACACATATCAATTTCCAAACCCAATAGCTATCACTTAAGGTCTTCAATTTCACCTTTTCCTTACTTGAATTTCTACTCCCTTGACTAGATTCTTCAACTTAAGTACTTAGGAGCTTTGGATAAAATTAAGGTCAATCAAAGAAGGGGTACAATCTACATATGAAGCTGCCAAAGAAAATAGGCTATAGGCTTAACGGGGCTAACTAAGAATGTGCACAAGGTTTGGTAAAGGAGGTCTAAAATATGGATATCAACAAAATACCTACATCATCTCCTAAATCCAACATCCTTTATTTCTCTTTGTAAACACACCAGGCAATTTCCTGACATCTCTATGCATGTAGAATGACTATGAGATCTCAATCACACTTGGTTCATGCTAGATTCAAGTAGGATCCCTATAGATTCTCGATCTAGTAACTACACAAATTCAGAATTAAGCCAGTAGACCCAGAGTTACACCATTGAGCTTAGGTGTCTAAAACTAGCAATCCTTCTTTTAAATTTCACATACTTCTATTACAAACCAAGTATTTTCCATGTCATGTAACCACATTCCCCCACACAAGGTACCTTGATCTAGAATTGTGGTTGGGTTCTCTTCACTTCTTTCTTTCCTACAACTAATTCCCCTTAAAACGGTTGTCATCCATCTATTATAGGGGAAGACACCTACCTATGATGAGTTATTACTATTTCCATAAAGGCCAAAAATTTTCACCTTTAAGGGAAAAAAATAATAAATTTCACTCCCAATTTATCAGAAACTATCAAAAATAATACTAAGCAGAATAAAGAAAATATTATTAACTCTAAACTACTAATGACTGTGAATTACCCATAGAAAATATCATCAATACTAACTATTACATACCAATAGTTAGAATGTCTATCAAAATCCACATCACAGCCATAAAATCCAAATAGAAATATCCAAAAGATAAAACAAAAACCAAGAAAATGAGAGTGCGAGGAATGAGAACCACTACCCCAAACTTAAAATGAAGTACTGTCCTAGTGCTTGCAAAAAAAGACAAGTAATAAGGTGGTGTAAAAACTCCCTGATCATGCATCATCCATATCATCCTCGGTCTTTTGACCAAAGACCTACGCCCCTAAATCTGGGTCATCTGTGTACTCCATCTCATCTGACTCTATGTTCAAATTACACATCCTCAGCTCCTCTTCTGTAGGTACATCATCATCTACAAGCTCTATAAAATCTGTCCCAATCCGCAACATGGTCCTAGCATGATGACCAAGATAATAATCCATCTCAACAGCTTGAATCTCCTCATGTGTAGCTGGGAAACCCCCTACCCTCAACTGAAGCATCTGTAGCCCATACATCCTGGTTTTGATCTCTTTATTTTGAGCCTGACGCCCAGGTATAGTCTATACTGGCCTATGAGTCACAGTTAGCCCCTTAGTACAGGATACATCCACTGGGTGAGTATCCACTACTAGCCTATAGTAGAGTGTCTCCTTCTCTATACCCTGATTCCTCATAAGCCTAGTCAGCAAACCGCCAATCGATACCTGTTCCCCTAGTAGTATCGGGCCTTTGTCATCACCAAAAAGTTCAAAATACCTATATTTATATCAATGCTATCACACATCAAAGAATAAATGAGGCATACCTTATCATGCATCACATCCGTTATATGCTTTCCCTGAATGAGACAGTGGTAGCTAATCTTTCTCCATATACGGGCCTCTCTATTCATTTGAGCATATGGGAGTGTGAGGTGGATGCCATTGTCTTTGTGATGCATCCATCGGGTGGCAGAATTGTTTCTACATAGAAAATAACTAATGTCAGCATAGGGTGGTGTGATTTTGAGCTGCTTTAGTGGTTCTACATCTACCTATGGTTAACCTAAGAGGACATTCAAATCATGAGTAGTAAAAGTTACCACCTAGCCTTGTATCTTTACCTCAGAGTCTCGCTCCCTGGGTCCTAATTAGCTTAGAATTCCCTAACAAGGTACACGTTGCATTCCTGGGGTTGCTCGAACAAGAAAGTTACATTCAGCTCTTCTATTCCTTGTACCATACTGGGTTACTCTTTTAGTAGGATTGATCGATTGATGAATTGATCCAAAGCATATTGAGTCTTGTTGTACTCGACGTATCATTTCTTTCCTTCCTATACAACCCATCTAGCCCTATATCTTCTAGTCTACCCTTATGGGATTATAGAAGGTCTAGTGTCACGACCCGAGCCAAGGCCCTGGCCGCGATGGGTATCCTGAACTATAAAGGCCCGAGAGCCTTTCTAACTGGAAATCATATGCATAATTCATAAAACTATAAAATTCAAAAATATGAAATAAAAACATGGTCACCTAATTTCACCAACTAAACAATACATGCTAAAGTTCAATAAGATCCAAAAATCGTCTAACACAAGTCTGCGAAATCTCTACTAAAAACTGAAACCAAAATCTATCTAAAAATCAGGACAAGGCCCCCGATCTGACCCTAAACCAAGTACAAATGAAAAAAACACATGAAATAAGGCTTTCCAAAATAAGGAAGGCTCACCAACTGCAAATGTCTGATAAACAGGTGTACTGCTTAGCGAGACCCCAGGATTGAGCCTTAGATCCTGAAATATAGGGGGAGTACAAATGTAATGGTACGTAGAGCAATCCAAAATAGTAGAATTTTATGGAACATATGTGAGAGCAATTCATAAAACAGTTTACATATGTTATATGAAAACATATTGGCATACTTTAGAGGCTTTGAAATATTTCTTTGAAATCATGAACCACTATTTATTTTTACTTCTGAGCTAGATGGTATACCCTACAAGTCTAGTACCCATGGGCTATATAGGTCCTCCATTAACTCACAGACCAAGCCCCCACATCCAAGTTTGCCGCAAGGATAGGGATCCTACATAGTAGTCTAGTATACTAGTGTCTCAAGGACAAGTATACATTGGTCTTAGCCAATTATATCACCCTAATCGGCAAAACTAAATTTCCATGATGAGCTCTTAGACTCAAATTCCTTCTTCGGGTAACCATCTAACTTTCTTTAAGCCCATTTTTAACATTTTAAATCATGCATATTTCTGAAAAGTGGTCTAATGTCTGAAAACTTTTTGTAGTTTAGTCTGATCGGAGTCTATTATGGCATTTGTCTAATTTTGTATCATCATACCAAGACTTGCAAGTCGTATGAGCCATGCAGTATTATGTTACAGTCTTTTCATTCAAAATATATTATTTGGACCACCAAATCTTTTACACAGTACTAGAGACTATGAAATTCAAAATACATAACAACTTATGCAAAGATTCTTATCTTTCAATTCTTAAACATGTGGTGGTCAATCACATTGTAGCAAACCATGCACTTCTTTAAATCATCACTTTTCATATATATAAAAAAAATAAGCAAAGTACTCTCTCTTCAATTCATAACCAATATCAAGTCCTTAAAAAAGTGAAAACATTTATCTCATGCTTCTTAAAATGGAATTGGACAACTTATAAAATGTGAAATCAAGAGGGCCATAAAAAGAGAGGGAGTTTAGTTATTCATGCTCTCAGTTTAAATTTCAAAACTAAAACTGCATATATATACGTACATGAGTAAAATCACGTTCAAGGAAAGGCCTCAAGGCCAAAACCATATATATCATTGAAAAGGGTTTCATGATTTGGCTATTCAAAAAAATTGTTCAAACCCTTGTTATAAACATCATAATATTCTTTCAAAAGCTTAGTAAGAAAAAAACTTATGGCCATAGAGTTTTAAGACAACCCCACGTACCTTTTTGATGAAAAGGAATTTGAGTTATCTTGAAATATAGCCTTGAAAACTAGCCTTTAAAGAAACCCTAACTTTTCTAGTTTTTAAGAGTGGAGAGGATTATGAGATGTGAAACTGACATAATAATGGGACAATGGCATTTAAACCATGTTTTAAGTCGTGGGGGCAGGGTTTTAGGGTGAAGAAAAGACCAAAACACCCCTCCAAAGCTGAATAAAAATTGTTGAATTTTTTAGTTGATGACTTAGTTGATAGCTTATCAACTAGTTGAAGGCTTATCAACTTAAGTCGTCAACCCATAGTTTAATTTGGACCCTTGCCGTTTAAGGGTGACAACTTGGTTGATAAGTCATCACTTAGTTAACGGCCTATCACCTCTAGTCATCACTTTGTAGCTTGAGTTGATCACATTCTGGTTAAAGCTGATGACTTGGTTGATAAGTCATCACTTAGGTGACCACCTATCACCTCGATTTGTCACCTTGTTGATAGACAAACATGCTGAGGTAAAATGGGCATAACTTTCAACTCCGATATCGGATTAAGGTGAAACCAGTTGCGTTGGAAACAAGACTCGAGGATATTTCTTTTGGTATATATTATTCCATGTAGCTCATTATATACTAGGAGTAGAGGTCGTTGAAAGTTGACCCAAGCGGAAACATTCACTAAAATTGATAAAAACTTTAACTCGTCTTAATATTCAAAGGTATTCCCACACTATAGAATTGATCATCACATATATATTAATAAGGAATCATTGGGTTCAGGTCTATATGCATAGGAACAACGGTTTGAATTCTGGTCCAAAATATTCTGGGTGTTACATTATCTCCCCCTTAGGATCATTCATCCTCGAATGATGGATAGGAACTTGTTGAAGCTACAGAAGTATGGAATAAAGGACATAATCTTCCATTAGGAATTCTATTTTCAACAAAGAAACCTACAAAAGCATTCAAGGAAAGCTTCATAGCATCACTACGTATATGTAAGCACAAATCATAAGATAACGAGGCTTGACATAGACATGATCTTGACATGTGTTCTATGGCACATGATCATAACATTGTAAGGCATGAATTTTCCTATGAATCCTCGACCTTATTAAGATTGGTACAAGACATGAATTGATATTCTCGTGGGACATAAAATATTATAGAAACATTATCCACCTCAATTGGTATGTCTAAAAGCCTTTAAATTTTGCAATGCTCCTCAACTATGATTTTAACTATGAATACTTCATTTCAACATCTCAATCTTATAATTTCCCCGCTAAACACATAACTACAAGATCTTGAGTCTAACTGTATCGTACTTCCATGCTGAAGCCTAAACTCGGAGTAAAAAGTTGCTAGCTTAAGCTATGGGACCCTAGCTCTACATTCCTTTTAGCATATTACTTCACCTTACCACCATAATCAAACAACTTTTAGGTCTTAAATTAAGGAATACTAATCACATAGTACATAGGTTTGTGTTTTCATCAATCACAATATTTAAGCCTATCATTACTACACCCACTTCATGGATCTCCCCACTAAGACCAATAATTCAATTGTCCTCACAAAGATTTTTCCACATAGCTCCTTCCTAACTATTTTATGTAATGAAAATTCATCTTCTTCTTCCCCCTTCTCCTATAACCTTAGCTTAATAAATCCCATCAAAATTTTCACATTTAAGAACAACTACTCCCCTACCTAAAACATTACTATACTTCCACAACTACCATCATACTGACATACGGAGGGTCATTGAGGGACCCGAGCATAAGCATCATGAATGAGAGTAACACTACTCAATTATAACCCATATTTATTGATCTACTCAAGGTGGGACATGAGGTGAAAATATGATACAATCATAAAGTGCTTCATATATCAAGTGTCTGGATCATAAGTAGAGAGTCGCTCTGACATAAACACCTCATATCATGAGTCCTTAGAATAGACCATAGTGAGAAGCATGAGCGCATATATCATGAGTTGTATAACATAAGTTTGGAATTCACAAAGTCAACGATTGAGACAAGGACTTCTACTCAAAGCATCACTTCTCATTTTTAGAGCTGAAATGGTCATGAGTTTGCACAACTTTATCATTTTATTTAATTTTTGCATAAAATGAGTTAGTAACATAAGAAAACATAGTTCCTTAGACCCAAGTATGAGTTGGGACACAAATTTATTGATCATGAACATCATAACATAGAGGTTGAATACATGAAAGACTAAATATACTGAGACATCATTGCTTCTAGTTCTGAGGTTGGAACATTACATGAGTTACATAGAGAACTCAGACCTTAGACATAGGCAGGACTTGAGTGTATAAGACATTGGTAGAATGAATTCTTAAATTAAAGTTGGAGAAATATGCTTAAATAAAAATAGGTTTATCATGACTCCTCCCCATAACTTGCCACACCGAGAAAAATTTGGAAACTACCTTAATTCAACATCTATCCCTTAGATCAAAGTCATAATCCTAGGCTTACGAACATATCCCCTCATCACATCTATAATCACAACTCTCAACATAAAAAGGGGTCAATATACATATGAACATAAACTTCCTTCAATAATTTTAATCAAAACACACTAATTTTTTTCTAGGACATCCCTCTCTAGGGACACTAATCATAACTTTCTCCAACCCCCAAGTCATCGACTTATGACTAACATTACCATGGGCATGGTCATCCATGCTTCTAAATACTTTACACTCCATCTTCAACACCTTAGAATACTAGCATTACACCTCTAATTACATAACTTATACAAAATTTGTCAAACTGTAGCAAAGGCGTATATTTCCTACATTTATTCCCTTAATTTAACTTTAAAGATCACTATACAATAACTCCCCAGATTTCTCCATACTATAAAATTCAAGAACACAAACTAGGTATGTAAGACACTTATACACATAAAACCTTATCAATAACATATTACCAGGGGGTTTGACTTGTTCTTATATACCCACGCTCTTATCTGGTTAATGACTTAAACCACAACGTATTATTCTAACACTAGTCTCATGTATATATATATATATATATATATATATCATAATTATCCATTCCTTTTCCCATAAGTTGCCAACTTAGGCTATCGCACATATCAAATCAAGCCTACTACTTACTCCCATAAAACGTGTATCATTATCCTTATCTACTATTCTCACTACCATAATCCACATCTAAAGTTCAAGCCTATTGTCTAACATCAATCATGTAACACTGATGAAGAACGCCACATATTATACTAGTCCATTAAATAGAAATATCAACCTAAGTCTTACTTCACTTAACTATGCCTCATAAGTTCATCTTCTCCATGACACTACTATTACACCTCAAAATGTGCTACATATCTTCTCACACATAGTACTAGTTTGCAATAACTAGAGAAAAGACAATCAAGGGGGGATAAAGTCACATAATAGGGATAGTTAATCTTAATCTTATAATATGACCCATTATGACCTTATCAACATGCTCTATTTTCTCACATTAAATCTACTTAACCATGCACATATTTAAACCACCTTCAAATCCCCTTTACACAAATGAGTCTCTACCCATAACTTTATTGACTAAACTACCCTTTTTCATTCACAACCTATAAATGGTTTCTACAACTAATAGGTTGTGACACTTTATCACATACTACTACTCAAGTGGAAATAATGTTCCAATATTCTGACACACATCATTACCCTTAAGCATGACATCTGCAACAAGGGTTTTAGAAAAAAGACTGGATAAATTCCATACCTCAGGCTCAAATGCATGATTGATATAGATAAGGGCAAAAACACTCATGGACTCCTTTAAAGTTATCATATAATTTCATAATCTTTTATGACTCAACTATAAAGGACCACATCATTTAGACTCTAAGCTTCTTCACTTGAATCACCTCGATAATGAGTCATATCAAATAATATTAGAGTAAGGAAAGAATTTGATAACTTTCATATGCATGATGCTATAGCACAAACTTGAGTATGAAAAAGAAATATTCAGGCTTCATAGCTCAAACTAGAACATAAACAAAGAGAAACATTCCTAAATGTCTGGTAGCTTTCTCTTTATAAGTGTGGTGTGCTACATACCTATAAAAAGGATTCTACCCAATGCAATTTTGTAGACACCCTGGGACTATGAACCGTTCTATGATACCAAAGTTTGTCATGACCCGAGCTAACTCCCTGGCCGTGATGGACATCCCAAACCATAAAGGCCTAAGAGCCCTTCAAACTGGCAATCATATGCATAATTCATAAAACTGTTAAATGTGAAAATAAAAAATAAAAACATGGTCATCTAATTTAATCATATAAATATGGGCGAAAGTTCAATAAGACCCAAAAACAATCTAACACAAGTCTGAGAAACCTCTACTAATAAGTGAAACCAACATCTGTTTGAAAACTGGGACAAGGCCCCCGATAGGACTATAAACTAAGTACAAATGAAAACAACACATGACATAAGGCCTTCTGAATAATGGAGGCTCACCAACTTGTAATACCCCACGAACTTTCTAGCTTAATTTAGTCCTTTAATCTTGTTAAGGGGTTCCAGCCTTAGAATATATTAACTAAGTATTCAGACTTAGTGCCATTTTAGCCTTCAAAAGTTGAAAATCTTATTTCATCACCTTTACATTCCTTAAATATTGATATTTGAGTTAATTCATGATCAGGAATGTCAGTAGAGGTTCCCGGACAAGTTTTGGATTTTTTGGACCTCGTTTAGACCAAATTTAAGTGCCCAAAATAATGGGTCAACGCAATCTTAATGCGTCATGTCGGCCATTACATCGATAATATAGTTCTTTCTAGCTTCAGTGCAAATTCTAATAAACTAATGTAGACTCAATGTGGTGCATTGGCTATCACATCGATGCCAACGATGCAGAGCATCGGCCTGTACGTCGGTAACACAGTTTACAGGCATTAAAAGGCTGCATCCTCGGGGTTAATTAGCTCTTTTTCCAATGCCCTTCATCCCCCAAAACACGTAATTAAACCCTTTGGAGAGCAATTATATTTATTTTTTCACAAATTTCCCAAGAACAAGAACCCTAGGTGTTCAAATTTAAAATTAAGAACTCAAGAACTTACTATTAACTTTCAGAAATTCATCAAATAAGGTATGTGAAGTGTTCATACCAAGGTCCCTTCAACCCTTGGAGTCTAAGAAACTATTTTTAAACTTCAAGTTTATGGATTTCATGAATTCCATATTAGGTTTGATTATATTCATGTTTATAATGATTAAATGAGATTCTAATCCATGTTTTATGATACGTTTCAAGTGAGGTTAATTAATATGTATGTAATATCATGAGGATCCATGTAAAACCCTTGAAATTGTCAATGGGTATTTGAATTATGATGTCTACTTGTTGTTTACTGTTATGTGCATACTTATGCTCACAAGAGCTTGATGAATTATTCATGTGAACTAATAAATAAGGGAAAGAAATCATGTCATGCTAGCTTATTTCCAAGTTATACCATGCAAGAGTTTGATAAGATGTCTCTATAGATGCATTATGAATTAAATGTGCATGCTTATGCTAAGAAAGATCACGTGATACTTTATTTTTATGCTATCGAGTCCTTGGGGTATTTAATACCTGACAATTTAGCTATTTACTTAGAGCCAGTGTTATTTATGAAGTAATCTTAGTATTGACTCGATCAGTAGAACTCAGCTAGTTATAGAAACCTAGGAAATCTCAGTAGTGTTTATAATTCAGTCACAGTACTCAGATCAGACCTTAGTAGACTCAGCCAGTTAATAGAATTCCATAGTATTCTGTTAGTCCATAGAACTCAGTGAATTCAATTTAGTTCAGTCAAATAGTAATATCAGTAATAATTCAGTCCAATCTAGTACAGAATAGAAATTAGTTCAGTGTCTGTTCAATTGGGAGTAGGATTCAGCACCGAGCAAAACAGAGATGGGGACATTCTTGTCAATAGAGGATTTGACCCTTAGTAGCAAGCCAGGCATTACAGAACTACATAGCCAGTGTCGGTTGAGATATCTTTCTACCAGATATTATGAGGGTTGATACATCTCATTTGAGTTTTCGTAGCTATGAGGGATTGACGAAAGAGCTTTCTATCAAAGAGGGTTAACTCATAGCTTATCTCTACCCGTGGCTAGGTATTAACACTTTTCCAACTGGGGTTATAGGTTGGACCCCAATCAGTTTAGAGAGGGGAATGTTGGTTAGATGATTATCTCCCATAGTCTCAATTTTAGTCTTAGTCTCAGAATAAAACTCAGTTTAGTTCTATAAATTTAGGACTATCAGATATAGTCACTCAGTTCAGTATGAAACTCTATATAGTTACACGAAATCAGGGCTATCAGATTAAGTCATTTAGTTATTAGTAATACAGTACCAGTAAACTCACACATCAGTTAAGCAGTATTCAGATTCAGTATTTAGTACTATCATAATTTCAGTTACAGTATACGTATTTATGCATGTACTCTTATTCAGTCATACTCATGTTATTCAGTTAGTATTGTTCATGCATATAAACCATGTATTTTAGCCTATTCATTGAATGTACTAGTACATTCAAAGTATTGACGCATACTTTTTTTTGCTTTATGATGTCTTATATCATAGGTTCAGACACACGGGCTCCAGAGTACCCTTAGCAGTTTAGATTTTTAGTAGTCAGCATAGTGGTAAGTCCTCATAGTTCTAGGATATGATTATTTTTAGTATTTCAGTCATTTTTAGTTGTCGGAGTTAGTTGGGTGCTTCTCCCATCAACTTCATAGTTCAAGCAGTTTAGATACTTTCCAGACTAGAGTATTTTCTGACAGTTGTTCATTTTTTAGTATTGATGTTCAGTTTTGGTATTGTGATACCATATTGAGTATTATTTATAGTGTTGAACCTTATGACCAGTTTTCCACCTACTTTTTATATATATACCGTATTATTATTTAGTTATTACAGCAGGTACCAGTCATGAGTTAGCTTGTGGTCCTTCGAGATTATGACCACCGTGTAGCATCTTAGGTATAGACTCAGGGCATTATAAACTTGGTATCAGAGCCTAAGGTTCAACAGAGTCCTAGGAAGTCTGAAAGCCGTGTCTAGTAGAGTTTTGTGCATGGGGGTATTATGCACCACACTTATGGACAGGAGGCTATGAGGTGTTTTAGGAAAAGTTTCCCTTCTTTTAGTATTCATGTTGTGGGAGTGAGCATGAGCTCCAGTGCAAATCTCAGTCTAATCCATTTCTTCCTTTTCCTTATAGAGCATGCCTCCTAAAAGGACTAACAAAAGAAGGACCAAAAATTAGTCAGAACCTCAGCCCGTTTTGGCAGATCCCCTGGACGAGCATGTCTCTCATACAAAATTTAGGGCTACATTCACTACTCTATCCAATTCATTTATGATGAAAAATGAATGGCCAGCTGCTATTCCATCCAACCTAGTGGCCAATATTGCTACCGCCGGGATTTGGGACTTCACTCGAATGAATCCTCTCTTATTCTTAGGTTCTAAGTCTGAAGAGGATCTACAGGAGTTCCTCAATCAAGTTCAAAAAGTCACAGATATCGTGGGAGTGACTTCTAGTGAGAGTGCTGAGTTATCCACCTATCAACTACAAGATGTAGCCCATATGTGGTTTAAGCAGTGGAAGGTAGACAGAGGTATAGATGCAGAGCCTATAGAATGGAAAGAGTTTGCTACAAACTTCTTAGATAGGTTCTTCCCCTTAGAGCTGAAAGAAGCTAAGGTGTTAGAGTTCATCAATCTCAGGCAAGGCAGTATGAGTTTCAAAGAGCATTTCCTTAAATTTACTCAATTAGCTAGGTATGCTCCCCATGTAGTAGTAGACAATAGATCCAGAATAAGTAAGTTTGTGTCTGGAGTATCGGGTAGAGTAGATAAGGAGTGTAGGACTGTGACATTGATTAAGGAGATGGACATATCTAGGATTATGGTCCATGCTCAATAGGTTGAGGAATAGAAACTTAAGAATAAGAATAGAGAAATAAGAGAGCCAGAATGGGTGGCTTTAGTTTTGCGCAGCCAAGGTCAGAGGGTGGTAACCGATCTTAATTTAGTCAGAAGTTTTTAGCCCCAATTCTATATTTAGCAAGTACACCAGTACCAAGGTTAAGGAATGACAGTCATGATGGGGCACCCAGCTCTAAAACCCAGAGTAGTGTAAGCAGTGTTTGTACTAATTCACTTTGTGAAGAATGTGATAAGAATCATAAGGGTATGTGTAGAGCCGACAGTGATGTATGTTTTGGATATGGCGAGTTAGGTGATAGAGTCCAAGAATGTCTTAAGGTTGGTCTACAAAGTTAGCACAATCGTCCTTCAACTCAGTCCGATCACCTGAATGAGCAGGGTGCCTCTACCAGTGCCATCAGTGGGAAATTCCCAAATAGACTCTATGCTCTACAATCTTGACAGGATCAGGAAAGTTCTCCTGATGTAGTCACTGGTACATTACAAGTTTCCTATTTGCACGTTTACACTTTGCTAGATCCAAGAACTTCTTTGTCCTTAGTTATTCCATATATAGAAGTTGATTTCGGAGCCAGTCCCAAAATTTTAGTAGAGCCTTTATTAGCCTCTACCCCAGTGGGTCAGTCTATCATAGCTCAACGGGTATATAGGAACAGTCTGATTATGATATCTCGGTAAGTCAGGCTTCTATATTTCTGTAGTAAGCTCACTATGTGTAGAAAACTAATGGGTGGGAATGATGCCCAACCCGTCTTTACCTCAGTTCAAAGTTTTGTACTTCAGTCATTAGGATGCTTACGCATTGTTTACATCTCAGCTCCATGAACATGACTTATATTCATGCACTTTCCATAGAATAGTGTGCGGCTAGCGCTATAGGGTTAATTTTTTAGGAAGGGATAGGCTTATGAAGAAGAAAGCTGAGCTGAATGAGGGAAAAACCTCATGTCTAGTTCGAAGGGTGGGGATAGTTTGGTCCCTATCCCTGGTAAGGTCTGATTATTATTCGTAAGTCTTGTTTTGACCGTGAATTAAAAAATCAAGCTCGAATTCCCTTATTGATAAATGAAAGAAAGGATTTATGAGCCCTAGCTTCTAGTTCTTAGTATGAAGAGTTCTACTTCACTCAGTTGTACAAATTATATTCAATGAACACAGAAACTCTAAACTCAGGTCATGCAGCTCATGACTTCTGCACTCATGCCTTATAGTATGTTTAGTCCGAGTTACCGTCTGAACTGTAGTCTCAGTTAGAGTCTTAGTTTTAGTGTCAGTCTCAGTTGAGTAATCAGATCAGTAACTCAGTTCAATTTCAGTTTTGCTCAATCATAGTGTATAGTTATTAGTTACACAGTTATTAGTATTTTAGTACCTCAGTTTATAGACTATTTCAGAACCATGTTATATGCTTGGTCTTGCATTCTCAGATAATATCGTTTTCATGAATTTATGCTAAGTTATCTCATGTTACTCAGTCAGTCCCTTCCTCATATGTATAATACTCTACAATTTATGTCCAGTTATTCAGTCTAAGTATAGTTGAGTCTTGCAGACCCAATATTTAAGTATCAGTCATTCAGTTAATCAGATAAGTTAGTATGCTTATGCATTTATGTGCAACGCCCATACGAATATTTTTTTAGTAGTCCTAAGTGAAGTGTCGTACTAAGGTGGAGATCATAGTTAAGAGAGTATTCAAGGGATTTGTCTAAGCTTGAAAAATTTGTGGTTGCAGTGCATAAGTATTAGTAACTATATCTTAAATGATGATTCTTAGGCCTTACCTCATATAACAGAATTCTAGCCACGTTGTGATGTCTTATTCAGATAATGTCAAGCTCTCCTTTCTTCCAAAAACCACTAGAACTCTACAGAAAGAGTGTCAAATAAAGGCTCCAGTCGAATATAAGTTTTTAGTATGAGTTAGTCCATAAGGCCAGTAATTTAGTTTAGCAGTTAGACGAACAAATTTGTGAGGTCTGGTTTTTTATTTTTCTAGCTAGTCGCACAATACGAAGTCTCATAAATGTAACTATTCTAAGATTGATCAACCAGGTAGTTGCGGTGTTAGGTCAGTTCATGTATCATGTCCCAGTTTCATGACCCAGAAATTCAGTCATGATTAAGTTCGTAGGTGCCTTGTACATTACCCCAGTTTTCCTTAATATCTTAGCCAAGTCAGCATTCTTCAGGGGACATAATGCTCCCGAGGGGGAGATTCACTATAACCTCGAGCTTTCATGCCTAAACCTCCCAGTTCTTTTCTTTTAACGAATCTAGTTTGGAGTAGTGGTTACTCATAAGTTGACCCTTAAGTTCCAATCTTAGCCGTAAGCCATGTATTTAAGGGGCTTAGTTTAGTTCACGATTTTCGATTTATGTATCACGTTTAATACTCAGTCATGTTCTTATGTTACCGTTCATGCGTACTCCAGAAAAAGATCTTGGGTTCATCAGTATATTTTTAGTTTAAGTAATAGCTTTTCCTTAAGCTTATTCAGTTTCATGCTCAAATTTTCATTACAAACTTCGTATCAGTTACCATTGCATATTCAGTCATATGTTCATGAGTCAGTTTAGTCATGTATTCATGTATCAGATATGCATGTTCATTATGAGAAACTCAGATTATCTGTAATCTTAGTCATGCATTCATAAATTAACTCAGTCATGTACTCATGCATTAGATATGCATGTTCAGTATGTCAGTAATATTAGTCATATAATCATGTTTAGGATATTTATGTCCAGTAAGTAAGTTCAGTCTACAAGTATTCTCAGCTTAGTCAGTCTCATTTCAAGATGAATGTTCCCAAGGGGGAGATATTGTAAGACGTCGCAAAATTTCTAGCTTAATTCATCCTTTAAGCTTGTTAAGGGGTCCCAGACTTAGAATATATTAACTAAGTATTCAAACATAGTGCTATTTTAGCCTTGAAAAGTTGGCAATCTTATTTCATGACCTTTACGTCCTTTTAATGTTGATATTTGAGTTAATTCATGATAGGAATGTCCGTAGAGGTTCCTGGATAAGTTTTGCATTTTTCAAACCTCGTTTAGACTATGTTTGAGTATCCAAAATATTGGGTCATGCAATCTTGATGCGTCGCATCAACCATCGTGTCGATAAGATAGTTCTTCCCTAGCTTCAGTGAAAATTCTGGTGAACTGGTGGGGACTTAACGCGGTGCATTGTATATGGCATCGATGCCAATAATGCGATGTGTCGGCCTATACATCGGTAACACAGTTTACAGGCATTAAAAAGCCCCATCCTCAAGGTTAATTAGGTTTTTTTCTCATGCCTTAAAACCCCCAAAATAAAAAATTAAATCCTTTGGAGAGCAATTATATTCATTCTTTCAGAAATATCCCAAGAACAAGAACCTTAGGTGTTCAAATTTCAAATCAAGAAATCACCATTAACTATTAGAAATTCATCAACTAAGGTTTGTGAAGTGTTCATTTAAGGGTTCCTTCCACCCTTGGAGTCCAAGAAACTATTTTTAATCTTTAAGTTTATGGATTTCATGAATTCTATGTTGGGTTTGATTATGTTCATGTTTATAATGATTAAATGGGATTCTAATCCATGTTTTATGATACGTTTCATGTGAGGTTAATTCATAAGTATGTAATATCATGAGGATCCATGTAGAACCCTTGAAATTGTCAGAAGGTATTTGAATTATGATGTCTACTTTTTGTTTAGTGTTATGTGAATATGTATGCTCACCAAGTGCTTGATGAATTGTTTATGTGAACTAATAAGGGAAGGAAATCATGTCACACTAGCTTATTTGAAACTTATACCATGCAAGAGTTTGATAAGATGTCTCTATAGATGCATTATGAATTAAATATGCATGCTTATGCTAATTAAGATCATATGATGCTTTATTTTCATGCTATCGAATCCTGGGGGTATTTAATATCGAACAATTTAGCTGTTTACTTAGATCCAGTGTCAGTTACGAAGTAATATCAGTAGTGACTCGATCAGTAGAACTCAGCTAGTTATAGAAACCCAGGAAATCTCAGTAGTGTTTGTAATATACTCACAGTACTTAGATCAGACCTCAGTACACTCAGTCAGTTAACAGAATTTAGTAGTATTTCATCTGTCTATGGAACTTAGTGAATTCAATTCAGTTCAGTCAAACAGTAATATCAGTAATAATTTAGTCCTGTCTAGTATAGAATAGAAATCAGTTCAGTGTCCATTCAGTTGGGAGTAAGATTCAGCTCCGATCGAACCCAGGGATGGGGGCATTTCTGTCAATAGAGGGTTTGACCTTAGTAGCAAGCCATGCATTATAGAACTATATAGCCAGCGTAGGTTGAGATATTTTCTTACCAGATATTATGAGGGTTGATATATCTCATTTGATTTTTCCTACCAATGAGGGATTAACTGAAGAGCTTTCTATCAAAGAGGGTTAACTCACAGCTTGTCTCTACCCATAACATGGTATTAGCACTCTTCGAATCGAGGTTACAGGTTGGACCCCAATCAATTTAGAGAGGGGCATGTTGTTTAGATGATTACCTCCCACAGTTTTATTTTCAGTCTTAATCTCAGAATAGAAATCAATTTAGTTCTACAAATTCAAGACTATTAGATATAGTCACTCAGTTCAGTATGAAACTCTATATAGTTCCACAAAATCAGGGGTGTCAAATTCGGTCATTCAGTTATAAGTAATACAGTGTTAGTAAACTCATACATCAGTTAATCAATATTTAGATTCAGTATTCAGTACTATCACTATCTCAGTTACAGTATACGTATTCATGCATGTACTCTCATTCAGTCATACTCATGTTATCCAGTTAGTATTGTTCATGCATATGAACCCATGCATTTCAGCCTACCTCACTGATAATACCAGTATATTCAAAGTACTGACGTATGCTTTTCTTTTGTGCTATGATGTGTTATATCCTAGGTTCAGATGCACGGGCTCCAGAGTACCCTTAGCAGTTCAGATTTTCAGCAGTCAGCATACTGGTGAGTCCTCATAGTTCTAGGACATGATTATTTTTAGCATTTCAGTCATTTTTAGTAGTCAGAGTTAGTTGGGGTCTTGTCCCATCAACTCCACAGTTCAGATAGTTTAGAAGCTTTCCAGAAAAGAATATTTTCAAACAGTTGTTCATCTTTCAGTATTGCTGTTCAATTTTTGTATCGTGATACGATATCAGTAATATTTATAGTATTGAACCTTATGGCCAGTTTTCCACCTACTTTTCACATATATATTGTATTATTATTTTGTTATTGTAGCAGGTACCAGTCATGGGTTAGCTTATGGTCCTTCGGGATTTTGAGCACCGTGTAGCATCCGAGGTATAGACTCGGGGCGTTATAAATTGGTATAGAGCCTAAGGTTCAATAGAGTCCTAGGAAGTCTAAAATCCACATCTATGAGGCTATGAGGTATTTTAGAAAAAGTTTCCCTTCTTTTATTATTCATGTCGTGCGAGTGACATGAGCTCCAGTAAAAATCTCAGTCTAATCCACTTCTTCCTTTTGCTTATAGAACATGCCTCCTAAAAGGACTAATGAAAGAAGGGCCAGAAATTAGTCAGCATCTCAGCCCGTTTAAGAAGAACCCCTGGACGAGCATGTCTCTCATGCAGAATTCAGGGCTGCATTCACTACTTTAGCCAATTCAGTTGCAACTCAATATAAATGGCCAGCTACTGTTCTGGCCAAACCAGTGGCCAATGCTGCTGTAGCCAGGATTCAAGACTTTATCCGAATGAATCCTCCCTTATTCTTAGGTTCTAAGTCTGAAGAGGATCCACAAGAGTTCCTTGATCAAGTTTAGAAAGTCACAGATCTCATGAGAGTGACTTCTAGTGAGAGTGCTGAGTTAGCCACCTATCAAATACAAGATTTAGCCCATACTTGGTTTAAGCAGTGAAAGGTAGACAGAGGCACAGATGAAGAGCCCATAGAATGGGAAGAGTTTGCTACAACCTTCTTAGATAGGTTCTTCCTCTTAAAGCTGAAAGAAGCCAAGGTGTTAGAGTTCATCAATCTCAGGCAAGGAAGTATGAGTTTTAAAGAGTATTCCCTTAAGTTTACTCAATTAGCCAGGTATGATCCCCATGTAGTAGCATACTATAGATCTAGAATGAATAAGTTAGTGTCTGAGTTATCGGGTAGAGTGGTTAAGGAGTGAAGGATTGCGATGTTGATTAGGGAGATGGACATATCTAGGCTTATGGTCCATGCTTAATAGATTGAGGAATATAAACTTAAGAAGAAGGAGAGAGAAAATAAGAAAGCCAAAACGGGTAGCTTTTAGTTTGCCCAGCCAAGGCAGAGGGTGGTAACCGATCTCAGTTTAGTCAGAAGTTTTCAGCCTTAATTTTATTTTTATCTAGTACACCAGTACCAAGGTTAAGAAATGACAGTCATGATGGGGCGCCCGGCTCCAAAACCCAGAGTAGTGTAAGCAGTGTTCATACTAATTCACTTTGCAAAGAATATGGTAAGAATCATTAGGGTATGTGTAGAGCTGATAGTGATGTATGTTTTGGATATGGAGAGTTAGGTCACATAGTTCGAGACTCTCCTAAGGCTAGTCTACGAAGTCAGCGTAGTCGTCCTTCAGCTTAGTTCGGTCTCCCGAATAAGAAGGGTGCCTCTTCTAGTGCCACGATGGGAAATGTCTAAACAGACTCTTTGTTCTTCATAATTGATAGGATCAAGAAAGTTCTCCTGATGTAGTCATTGGTATGTTACAAGTTTTCTATTTGTATGTTTACACTTAGCTAGATCCAGGAGTTTCTTTGTCCTTTGGCATTCCATATTTATCAGTTGATTTCGGAGCCAGTCCCAAAATTCTAGCAGAGTCTTTCTTAGCCTCCACCCTAGTGGGTCAGTCTATCATAGCTTGATGTGTATACAAGAACAGTCCAGTTAGATATCTCAGGAAGTCAGACATCTAGATTTTGTAGTAATCTTATTATGTGAAGAAAATAAATGGGTGGGAATGATGGCCAGCCCATCTTTACCTCAGTTTAAAGTTTTGTACTTCAGTCATTATGATACCTTCGCATGCTTTACGTCTTAGCTCCATGAACACAACTTATATTTATGCACTTTCCATAGAATCGTGTGCATTTCCAATTCTTATTCTGAAGAGTACTACTTCACTCAGTGGCACAAATCATGTTCCATGAACACAGAAAGTCGAAACTCAGGTCATGCAACTCATGACTTCTGCACTCATGCCTTACAATGTGTTTAGTCCTGTTACCATCTAAAGTGTAGTCTCAGTTACATTCTTAGTTTTAGTGTCAGTCTCAGTAGAGTAATCAGATCAGTAGCTTAGTTCAATTTTAGGTTTGCTCGACCATAGCATATATTTATCATTTACTCAGTTATTAGTATTTCAGTGCATCAGTTTACAGACTATTTTAGAACCATGTTATATGCTTGGTCTTGCATTCTTAGATAATACAGTTTTCACAAATTTATGCTAAGTTATCTCATGTTACTCAGTCAGTCCCTTCCTCATATGTATAATACTCTACAATTTCAGTCCAGTTATTCAGACTAAGTATAGTTTATTCTTGTAGACCCAGTATTCAGCTATCAGTCATTTAGTTAATCAAATAACTTAGTATGCTTATGTATTCGGGCGCAGTGCCCATGCGAATATGTTTTTTAGTAGTCCCAAGTTAAGTGTCGTACTAAGGTGGACATCATAGTTAAGATAGTATTCAAGGGATTTGTCTAAGCTTGAAAAATTTGTAATTGCAGTGCATAAGTATTAGTAACTATATCTTAGATGATGATTCGTAGGCCTCACCTCATATTACAGAATTCTAGCCGCGTTGCGATGTCTTATTCAGACAATACCAAGCTCTCTTTTCTCCCTAAAACCACTCGAACTCTACAAAAAGAGTGTCAAAGAAAGGCTCCAGTCAAATATAAGTTTTTAGTATGAGTTAGTCCATAAGGCCAGTAATTCAGTTTAGCAGTTAGACGAACAAATTTGTATGGTGTGGTTTTCTATTTTTCCATCTAGTCGTACAATCCGAAGTCTCATAAATGTAACTATTCTAAGATTGATCAACCAGGTAATTGTGTGTTTAGCTCAGTTCATGTATCATGTTCTAATTTTTGGCCCCAGAAATTCAGTTATGATTCAGTTCGTAGGTGCCTCATGCATCACCCTAGTTTTCCTTAATATCTCAGCCAAGTCAGTATTCTTCAGGGGATATAATGCTTCTAAGGGGAGATGCACTATAACCCCAAGCTTTTATATCCTAAAGCTCCCAGTTCTCTTCCTATAACAAATCCAGTTTAGAGTAGTGGGTACTCATAAGTTGACCCTCAAGTTCCAATCTCATCCATAAGCCACATATTCAAGGGGGCTCAGTTCAGTTCATGATATTCGATTCATGTATCACGTTCCATACTCAGTCATGTTCTCATGTTACCGTTCATGCGTACTCCAAAAAAAGATCTTGGGTTCATCAGTATATTTTAGTTTAAGTAATAGCTTTTCCTTAAGCTTATTCAGTTTCATGCTCAGATTTTCATTAAAAACTTCGTATCAGTTACCATTGCATATTTAGTCATATGTTCATGAGTCAGTTCAGTCATGTATTCATGCATCAGATATCCATGTTCAGTATGAGAAAATCAGATTATCAGTAATCTGAGTCATGCATTCATTAATCAACTCAGTCATGTACTCATGCATTAGATATGCATGTTCAGTATGAAATTCAGCATGTCAGTAATGTCAGTCATATAATCATGTTTAGGATATTCATGTCCAGTAAGTAAGTTCAGTCTACTAGTATTCTCATCTTATTCCATCTCATTTGAGGATGAATATTCCCAAGGGAAAGATATTGTAAGACCCCACAAAATTTATAGCTTAATTCAGTCTTTTAAGCTTGTTAAAGGGTCCCAGACATAGAATATATTAACTAAGTATTCAGACATAGTGCTGTTTTAGCCTTCAAAAGTTGGTAATCTTATTTCATGACCTTTACGTCCTTTTAATGTTGATATTTGAGTTAATTCATAATCAGGAATGTCAGTAGAGGTTCCCAGACAAGTTTTGGATTTTTCAAACCGCATTTAGACCATGTTTGAGTGCCCAAAATAGTGGGTCGATGTGATCTTAACGCATCGCATCGATAAGATAGTTCTTCCCTAGCTTCAGTGCAAATTATAGTGAACCGATTGGACTCAATGCGGCGCGTTGGCTATCGCATCGATGCCAATAATGTAGTGCATTGTCCTATACGTCGGTAACATCGTATACAGGCATTAAAAGGCCACGTCCTCAGGGTTAATTAGGTCTTTTTACCACGCCCTTCATCCCCCAAAACAGGAAATTAAACCCTTTAGAGAGTAATTATATTCATTCTTTCATAAATTTCCCAAGAACAAGAACCCTAGGTATTCAAATTTCAAATCAAGAAATCAAGAACTCACCATTAACTTTCAAAAATTCATCAACTAAGGTATGTGAAGTATTTATCCAAAGGTCCCTTCCACCCTTGGATTCCAAGAAACTATTTTTAAACTTCAAGTTTATGGATTTCATGAATTCCATGTTGGATTTGATTATGTTCATGTTTATAATGATTAAATGGGATTCTAATCTATGTTTTATGATATGTTTCTTGTGAGTTTAATTGATATGTATGTAATATCATGAGGATCCATGTAAAAAACCCTTGAAATTGTCAATGGGGATTTGAATTATGATGTCTACTTATTGTTTAGTGTTATGTGTATATGTTTAGTGGTGAGTCCTCATAGTTTGAGGGCATGATTGTTTTCATCATTTCAGTCATTTTCAGTAGTCGGAGTTAGTTGCGAACTTGTCCCATCAACTCCACAATTCAGACAATTTAGAGACTTTTGAGACTAGAGTATTTTCAAACAGTTGTTCAGTTTTCAGTATTGATGTTAAGTTTTGGTATTGTGAAACCATATCGAGTATTATTTACAATATTGAATCTTATGGCTATTTTTTTTGCCTACTTTTCGCATATATACCGTATTATTATTTAGTTATTGCAGAAGGTACCAGTCATGGGTTAGCTTTTGGTCCTTAGGGATTATGAGCACTCTGTAGCTTCCGGGGTACATACTCAGGGCATTACATAACTGCAAACATCTAATAAACTGGTCTACTGCTTAGCAGGATCCTGGGACTGAGCCATAGATCCTGAAATATAGAGGATCAATACAAATGTACTGGTACATATAGCAATCCAAAATAGTATACTTTTATGCAACATATGAGAGAGAAATTCATAAAACAATTTATATACCTTATATGAAAACACATGGGCATACTTTAGTGACTTTGAAACAATTTTTTGAAATCTTGAGCCACTCTTTATTTTTACTTCTTTGGTAGATAGTACACCCTACAAGTCTCGTACCCATGGGATAGATGGGTCCTCTGTTAACTCGTCGGACAAGCCCCCATATCCAAGTTTATCACAAGGATAGAGGTCCTACATACTAGTCTAGTATACTAGTGTCTTAAGGACAAGTATACATTGGCCTTAGCCAATCATATCACCCGAATCAATAAAATTTGATTTCTAGCGATGAGCCGTTACACTCAAACGCCTTCTTTGGGTAGCCATCTAACTCCTTTTAAGTCCATTTTTAATATTTTAAATCATGCATCTTTCTGAAAAATGGTCTAGTGTCTAAAAACTTTCTGTAGTCTAGTCCGGTTTGAGTCTATTATGGCATTTATCTGATTTGGTATCGTCATACCAAGACTTGCAAGTCGTATAAGCCATATAGTTTCCTGTTATAGTCTTTTCATTAAAACATGTTATTTGGACCACCCAAATCATTTAAACAGTGCAAGAGAATTTGTAATTCAAAATACATGACATCTTATGCAAAGATTCTCATCTTTTAATTTTTAAACATGTGGTGGTCAATCACTTTGTAGAAAACCATGCACTTTTTTAAATCATCACTTTTCATATATATATATATATATAAAAGCAAAGTACCACTCTTTAATTCATAACCAATATCAAGTCCTTAAACAATAGTAAAAACATTTATCTCATGCTTCTCAATATGCAATTGGACAACTCATAACATGTGAAATCAAGAGGGCCATAAAAAGAGAGTGAGTTTAGTTATTCATGCTCTCAATTTGAATTTCAAAACTAAAACCATATACATATACATACATGAACAAAATCGAGTTCAAGGGAAGGCCTCAAGGCCAAAACCATATATATCATTGAAAAGGGTTTCATGATTTGGCTATTCAAAACAATTGTTCAAACCCTTGTTATAAACATCACAATATACTTTCAAAATCTTAGTAAAACAAAAACATATGCCCATAGAGTTTTAGGACAGCCCCACGTACCTTTTTGATGAAAAGGAATTTAAGTTATCTTGAAATCTAGCATTGAAAGAAACCTTATTTTTTCTTGTTCTTGAGAGTGGAGAGGATTATGAGATGAGAAACTGACCTAATAATGGGACAATGGTGTTTACACCTTGTTTTAAGTAGTGGGATGGGGTTTTAGGGTGAGGAAAATACCAAAATACCCCTCCAAAACTGAATAAGAATCGCTGAAATTTTTAATTGATTACTTAATTGATAGCTTATCATCTAGTTGATGGCTTATCAGCTTAAGTCGTCAACCCTTAGTTTGATTAAGACCCTTGCTGTTCAAGGGTGATGACTTGGTTGATAAGTCGTCACTTAGTTGATGGCCTATCACCTCAAGTCGTTACTTTGTAGCTGAAGCTGATCACATTCCGATTAAGGCTGATGACTTGGTTGATAAGTCTTCACTTAGTTGACGGCCTATCACCTCAAGTAGTTGCATTGTTGACAGACAGACATACTGAGGTAAAATGTGCATAACTTCCTACTCCGATTCCAGATTGAGGTAAAACCAGTTGTGTTGGAAAGAAGACTCAGGGATCTTTCTTTTGGTATATATTAGGAAATGTAACTCATTATATACTAGGAGTAATGGTTGTTGAAAGTTGATCTAAGCGGAAATGTTCTCTAAAACTTAATCGATAAAAATGTTCTCAACTCGTTTTTGAGTTAGTAGATATTTATGACCTCAATTCATATTCAATGGTATTACCACTCTATAGAATTGACCATCACACATATATTAATGAGGAATCATTGGGTTTGGGTCTATACGCGTAGAAATAGCGGTTTGAATTCTAGCCCAAAATATGTAGGATGTTACATCTAGGCACTCAACCAGGTGATCTTTTCCTTTTTCGTTAGGGCTCAGATGGACCAGCTACATCCTTTTCCTATTTTTGATTTCTTGACATATTCCCTATTATTCTAAATATTCAGCAAACACATCAAATAGTGTACCTAGTTGGACTTACAAACCCTAAGTGTGAAAGAGTGCTGAAGATACGCCACACTTAGTTGCTAGCACATGTGCTTAGATATGAGAAAGAGGGTACTCAATATTCTCCTATTCAATATACAAATTCTTACGTGCACAATACCTTAACAACCTCATTAAACCACCATGATATTGCTCTATTCAATCTTCAAGCAAACATAATTTTCGTCCAAGCATACTTATATTTCATTTAATGGTTGCTTCAGATCCTCTTTCAAACCAAATCAAGAGCAACACTATTTATTCATACATCAAGTTCATAATAACAGCACAATGCACTTCTCATCACATCCTGAATGACATCTCTCAGTAGGTGAACTACTTTACATAGCGTTATATACCATACCAACTTTAAAAAGGTGTAGACATTATACGCATAATTGTAGAACCATAATAATACATACAAGTGAAAGACATCACTCACTAAGTATAATAAAATTTAGGGAGCACCCTACACTTAGTCGCTAACAAGGGTATAAATCACAACCAACAAATGTACTCAAACTTCCTACGTTCTTGACTCACACCCCTTACACTATGGAAATTTAACATTGCAAACAAAGATTTAACCATAAACTAATTTACCTTATGCACCCTACCAAAATTTGTAACGCCTCGAATCTGGTACCCGAAATGCTACACGGTGCTCATGACCCCGAAGGACCACAAGCTAACCCATGACTGATATCTATAACTGAGCACTGGATAATATGCTATAAATATGCAGAATATAAGCTGTAAGGCCATAAGGTTCAAAATTAAACTAATACTGAATATAAAACAATATCTGTAATGGGGAATAACAATACCCAAAACTGAAATAAACTGTCTGAAACATATTGTAATATGAATGCCTCTAAAACTGATTGAAAACTATAGAGTTGATGGGACATTTCCCCAACTAACTTCGAACTACTGAAATAATAAAGTAATAAAATAATCATGCTATCCTCAAATGATGAGAACTCACTGCTAGTCTGGCTGCTGAACATCTGATCAACTAAGAATGTTCGGGAGCTCATGGTTCTAAACCTATGGTATAAAACACCATAGCAAAACGCATCAGCATGATTGAATGTACTGGTATGCAAGTGAGGTAAGCTGAATGCAAGGGTTCATATGCATGAGAAATAATAACTTACTGATGATATGAACATGAACGTATGAGAAATATATGCATGAATACATAAACTAGAACTGGGGTTGTGACAATATTGCATACTGATGTACTGGCATCTGAGTTTACTAATACTGGGATATTGAATAACTGAGTCTATTGATGATATGAATTACGGACTTTACAGGTAAACGATATCTGAGGTTACTGGTACTGTATTATTGATAACTGAAAACTAAGTATCCTGATACTATAAAACTATCTGAGTTCTTTACTGGACTGGGTGACTGTATCTGACAGTCCTGAATTTGAAAAACTATCTGAGTCCTAGACTAAATTGGATGACTGTATCTGATTATCCTGATTCTGATGGAACTAGCTGAGTTATGTACTGAGCTGAGCGATCGTGTTTGACAGTCCTGATATTTGTAGAACTGAACTGAGTTTTATTACTGAGGCTAAATCTAAAACTGAGATTGTGGGAGGTAATCATCTAACCAACATGCTCCGAATCTAAACTAGTGGGGTATAACCTGTAACCTTAGCTGGAAGGGTGTCAGTACTATCCCACAAGTAAAGACAAGCTGTGAGTAAACCCTCTCTATAGGGAGCTCTTCCATCAACCCCTCGTGTAAGGAAAAATCAAAGAATATAAATAGTCCCTAGACTCGTAGGGGTACATCTCGACCTACGCTGGCTACGTAGTTCTAGAATGCAGGGATTGCTACTAAGGATCACACTCTCTACTATCTAATAGGTGAGCCCTCATCCCTAGGTTCACTCGGTGTTGAATTCTACTCCCAACTGAATAGAAAGTAAAGAGATTTTCCTAGTTCACACTAGGAAATACTGAGCTATTTCTGATAGTACAGTTTTACTAAACTAAATTGAGTTCACTAAGATCCGTTGAATGATGGAATACTACTAAATTCTATCAACTGACAGAACGCTATTGGGTTTTGCTAGCTGACTGAGTTACTGAGGTCTGAACTAAATATTACTGAGATCTGATAACTGACTGAGATTGCAGAGATTACTGATATTACTGAGATCACTGGGATTACTGAGATCACTAAGATTACTGGACTGATACTGAATTTACTGGATTTTCCTGAGTCACATGACTGACTGAGTTCTACTGATCATGGATTGACTGTAAGTATCATGAAAACTAACACTGGCTCTAGGCACAAAGCTAAATTATCAGGTACAAGTACCCCCAGGACTCGATAGCGTAATAAGTAAATCATGGCACAAGCTTAAAGCTCAACAGTGGCTACATGTTTATCATTCATTCATTTAGACATTTCAACAACCACTTGAGATTCATTACTTGTACATAAATAGGAAATACATATCAGCATACTATAAAATGGCATTATTTCATTCCCATAAACAACTTGTCAAATACTTACATGATACAACTTGCACATAACGAGCAAGGCATTATTTCTTTCACTTATTAACTCACATGAGCAATTCATCAAATACTTGGTGAGCATAATATATGCACATAACTCTATACAACAAATATGCACCATAATTCCCATTCCCATTGACAAATTTCAAGGGTTTAACATGGTTTCACATGATACTACATATATACCACTTTACTTCACATAGATATTGTAATTAAGTCATGAACTAGAGGACCCATTAACATAATAGTCATGAACACAATCAAACTAAATCATAAAATTCATCAAAAACATTATCTTATGTTTTTGAAAAGGTTTCTTCGACTCCAAGGGTGGAAGAAACCCTTGGATGAACACTTGACATACCTTAGTTGGTGAATTCTTACAGGTTGATGGTGGAATCCCTAGGAAATTGAGTCTTGAATTGATAGCCCTAGGGTTTTGTTCTTGACGATTTTTTGAATAATGATTAGGATTAGCCAAAAAAGGGAAAAATTTTGTGTTATGAGGGCTGAAGGGCATGGGAAAAAGACTGAAATAACCCTAAGGACGCGCTTTTAAATGACTGAGAACTGGGCACCAATGCTATTAGCGACGTGGTGCATCATGGCATTGACATGATAGTTGATGCGTCATGCCATCATCATGTCGAGCCTCAGTACTTTGACCCTGGCAACCTACAACAATATCAACCAGCGCGGTTGGCGATACAGCGTGCCAAGATTGTATTGGTCCACTATTTTGGGATACCAAATGTGGTCTAAACGAGTTTTTGAAAAATCTAAAACTCGTCCGAACAAACCTATTGACCTTCCTAGTCATGAATTAGCAAGAATACGGACCATTAAAGGATATAAAAGTCACTAGACGAGACTGCAAACTTCTGAAGGCTAAAATAAACTAAGGCTGGAAACTTAGCTAGAGCCTTCTAAGTATAGGACCCTTATTAACAAGCATAAATGGACTGAATTAAGATTAAGATTTTGAGGGGTCTTACAATATCTACCCCTTGGGAACATTCATCCTCAAATGATATTGACTAAGATGGGGGAAATGATAAGGTGAGGTACATGCTGAACCTGAACAACTGAAATATGAGTACATGACTGACATTACTGATTTACTGAGATTTATTCTGAGCATGCATATCTGATGCATGATTTCATGACTGGTATAATTGATAACCTGAATTTATTATACTGAACATGTATATCTGATGCATGAATACATGACTGATCTAACATATGAATGCATGACTGAATATGCAATGGTAATTGATACCAAGTTTATAATTAAAATCTGAGCATGAAACTAGATAAGTTCAAGGGAGATTGTTTCCTTAAATATCCTGCTATTCTATCAGTTATTATTCATGCACATAAAATCATGCATATCAACCTACCTTATTTAGCATACTAGTACATTCAAAGTACTAATTGCATACTCTTTTCTTGTGCTATGATATATCATATCATAGGTTCGAATGCTTAGTCCCCGAATCATGCATAGACTTTCTAGATTATCAGTCGTAGCAGTGGTGAGTCCTCATATTTCAAAAATAGACTATATTTATTTTCATGTTTTCAATTCAGTAGTTAGTTGGAGTTAGTTGGGGCCTGTCCCATCAGCTCTTATTCAGTTAGTACAGGCTTTTCAGACTAGTACAGATAGTTAGTTAGTTTTGAGATTTTAGTTGTCACTATCAGCATTATTAGTTTTGTCTTACAAACTTATCAGATTTATAACTTAAAAATTTATGGAATTCTATAGTTTTTTTCTACATATGATCTTTTGATATTAGTTTTACTCAGTGCTCATAGTAGGTACTAGCTCATGGGTTAGCTTGTGGTTCCTCAGGACTGTAAGTATTGTGTGGCACCCAGGGTGTACTCTCGGGGTGTTACAAACTTGGTATCAGAGTCAAAGGTTTTAAAAGTGTCCTAGAGAGTCAGAAAGCCACGTTGAGCAGAGTCTTGTGCATGGGTATGAAGCGCATTATACCTATGGCTAGGAGGCTACAAGATATTTTAGGAAAAGTTCCCTTCTATTAGTATTCATGTCATGTGAAAGAGCATGAGCGCATGTCAAACTCTCTGTCTAATCTATTCTTCCTTACGCTTAATAAACATTCCTCCTAGAAAGATAGACAGAAGGAGAAATGTAAACCAGCCAGCACCTCCCCCCATTCAAGAAGATCCCCTGAATGAGCATGTTTCTCATGCAGAGTTCAGAGCTGTATTCAATATTCTAGCTCACTCCGTAGCAGCCCAAAATAAGTGGCCAGTTGCTGTTCCGGCCAATCCAATGTCCAATACTACTGCAGCCAAGATTCAGGACTTTACCTGAATGAATCCTTCTTTATTTTTGGGATCCAAATTTGAAGAGGATCCTCAGGAATTCCTAGACATGGTCTAAAAGGTAAAAAACATTATGGGGGTGACTTATAGTGAGAGTGCAGAGCTAGCTTCTTACCAGTTATAGGATATAGCTCATACCTGGTTTAAGTAGTAGAGAGAGAATAGGAGTGCTGATGTAAGGCCTATAGAATGAGAGGAGTTTGCTATAACTTTCTTAGATAGATTTTTCCCTTTGGAGGTAAGAGAGGCTAAGATGTTAGGGTAACATGAGTTTGAGAGAGTATTCCCTCAAGTTTACTTAGCTATCTATGTATGCTCCTCATGTCGTGGATGATAATAGGTCTAAAATGAGTAAGTTTGTTTCTGGTGTAACTAATAGTATTGTCAAAGAGTGTCGGACTGCTATGTTGATTAAGGAGATGGACTTATCTAGGATTATGGTACATGCCTAGCTGACTGAGGAAGAGAAAGTGAAGGAGAAGGAAAGAGAGCTCTAGGACAGGTAGTTTCAATTTCTCTTAATCCAAGTTAGAAGGTGGTAACCGTTCACACTTCCGTCAGAAGTTTTTAGCCCTAGCTATTTCTTCATTTAGTGCCCTTGTGCCAAAGTTAAGGAATGACATTCATGATGAGGCGCCAGGCTCCAAAACCCAGGGTAGTGTGAGAAGTGGTCATACCAATCAGCTTTGTGGAGAGTGTGGTAAGAATTATAAAGGTATGTGTAGAGTAGGAAGTGATATGTATTTTAGATATGTCAAGTTAGTCCACAAAGTCAGAGAATATACTAAGGCTAGTTTACAGAGTCAGCACAGTCATCCTTCAGTCCCGTCCGATCATCCGACGCAGCAGGGCGCCACTTCTAATGTCACCAGTGGTCAATGTTAGAATAGACTTTATGCACTCCAGTCTTGTCATGATTAAGAAAGCTCTCCTGATATGGTTATTGGTATTTTATAGGCCTTTAATATTTATGCATATGCTTTATTAGACCATGGAGCCTTATTTTCCTTATAACTCAGTAAATAGCTATTAATTTTGATGTCAGTCTTGATACTCTAGTAGAGCCCTCCTCAGTGTCTACGCCAGATTCCAAAGTTAAGTGGTGACAGTTAGGTTTAGAGTTTGTTAAGTGGTTCATAGACTTAGAACAATGACTTTAAGCTAAGGGGCAGATCATAGAATAAGTAACCAAGTTAGTCCCTCAGATTCTAGTAGTGATGCCAGTGTATTATAGAAGATTAGAAGGGGAGGAAGGTGACCAATCCATTCTTATCTCAGTGCAGAGTTTTGTACTTCCGTCATCATGATACCTACTCATGTTTTATATATCATCTTCATGATCATAGTTCACATTCTTGCAGATCATAAAGAATCATGTGAGCTTCCAGTTTGTAGTATAATAAGTCCAAGTTTGTTCAGTTGTACGAATCATGTTCCATAAATTTATGGACTCCAAATTTAGGTCATGCAACTCATAACTCATGTACTCATGCTTTACAGTATGTTCAGTTCCAGTACTCATGCTATAGTCTTAATGATCAGTGAAATTCAATTGATTCTATGTATGTCCTCTGTTCAAACCTCTTTAATGAATTCATGTCATTAACCCTCTATTCGTCATACCTCAGTTTTGCATTCCAGATGTTCAGTCATGATTCAGTCCACAAGTGTTTTGCATATCATCTCAATCTTTCAATAATATATCAGCCAAGTAAGTATTTTTCGGGGAACAACTATCCCAAGGGGAGGAGATGTATTGTAATACCTCAAACCTTCATATCTTAAACCTTCCATCTTCTCTTCACGTAATAAAATCTAGATTGAATTATTGGGTACTTATAATTTGACTCTCTTGTTCCAATCACAGCCTTATAACCATTCTCATGCCATTCATCCATTTACAAAACTATTTAGTCATGTGTCATATTTCAGACCCAGTAACATAATCACATTTTTAGCATGTATATTCAGTAGGTGACCTCAATTCCTCATTGTTTTAAGCTTAACCAATCTTATTCGAGGACTAATGTTCCTAAGGAGGATATATTATAATACCCTGAAAATCCAAACCAATGTTAGGGCTATGCTTCAAGCATACGAGAAATAAATTATAGTGTTTTGATATTTTTACGAGTGAATTTGATGTATATTAAGGCCTCAAATAACTCCTAGCTATTAGGTGAATCAATATATCCCTTACCGATTAAGTTTTTGAGAAGGATAATGCTATAGTCAAATTCAATTGTGCATATCTTTTGTTTTACTAAGAATTTTTGATCTCATGACCCTCCAACAGATAAATAATTCAATTATCTTTCCAACAATACCAATTTTTCCTAAATCCAATGAACAAGTAAAAAGTTATAGCATTTTTCATGTGAGGCAGTGGACTACCACGATTACACAGGTCAGTTGTGCAATAGAGGTGAAGACAATACCGCTCAATGGTAAAACTTCAAATCAGAGTTGTCCTTAGGTAGTAGGTCACTGCTATTAGCCCGTTCAGCAGTGCTATAGCGGTGGTACTAATATCGCACAGCGGTAAGCCTCAAAATAGGGATTTTTAATGTCCAGGGACCGTTTGGTCTTTTCCCATAGCTCCAAATCCATCCAAACACGGGATTTAATACACCAAAGAGCATTATGTGCTCATTATTTCACAAATTTCTCAAATTAAAGTAGCCCTCTTTCAAAAACAAAAAATCGTATCCTCCAAAAATCGAGAACAAATCACAAGAATCCACTATCAACTCTCACGAATTCATCAACCCTGGTATGATAAATGTTCATCCAGGGTTCCTTCCACCCATGGAGTCCAAGAATCTAATTTTAAATTCAAAGTATGATTTTTTACATGGTATTGTGATTTTAACAATGAATCCCCATTATTCTTGTTTCTATACCATGTTTTTATGAAATTGATGTTGATTATTAAAATTCACTTGATTAAGTGTTTTTGTTCATTAATTTAATTCATGACTAGTGATGTTGGTATTGAAATCATGCTTTTATTACTAGCTTTAAACTATTCCCATGCTTTGCTTAAACTACGAATATCAAGTGTTTGTTGAAATGCCTCAAAGAATGAGTTTTGAATAATGACCCTTGTTATGTTTTCAAGTGAGTTCCCATAGAATGCATTATAGTATGTTTTAAATATTGTGACGTCCTTATCGTGTTCATACAAATTCAGAATAAAACCTTCAGCTTACGATTTGATCATGTGATTGTGCGATTTTTCATGTTTATAAAGCATCCCCATGTTAAAGTTTTAGTCCCCATGTGTTTGATGAAATTCTTAAGTGAATTATTGTAAACAATGATTTCCTTCCTTGGTTTCAAACCATTCAAATGGTCCTATTGTTATTGCTATTGAATCCTGGGGGCTTTTCAGACTAGTACAGACTGTTAGTCAGTATTCATATTTCAGTTGTCATTATCAACATTATTAGTTTTATCTTATAGACTTATAAGATTTATTACTTAAAACCTTATGGCATTCCTCAGTTTATTTCCGCACATGATCTTTTGATATTAGTTTTACTTAGTGCTCACAGCAGGTACCAGTTCAAGGGTTAGCTTGTGGTCCTTCGGGACTGTAAGCACCATGTTGCACCCAAAGTGTACTCTCGGGGCGTTACGAAAAATTCAGTTGAAACTTGAGAGCTAATGATCTAAAAATCAAATCTAAATTTTTTCTATTTGTGGATTGACATGAGCATGTGCTGATACATGTCACTTTAAGATGAAATTGATGATGTGTGCGCACATAAGGCCATTTGTAGGTGCATCTGGCTCCATAGATGCCAATGCACATTGCGGCCAACTTTCTATTTTTGAAGAAAATTGACATAAGACAACATATGGCCCATGTACAGATGTATATGGGTTCGCACGTAAACCGACTGACCAAATAAAATGTGATTCTTTTATGATTCATTGCTTTCTTTATGAAGAAACACCTTTGACTATAAATAGCTAATTTTTTTCTCAAATTTAGGCACAAAATTTTGAAGTGAACTTCTTCTTCCTCGTAACTCAAGTATGATTTGCAGATCATTGAGTATATTAATAGTTTTACAAAATTTTAGGTGCCATCATTCCGTTGATGTGATCCACTTTAATTGGAGGATGCTTTGAAAAATTAGTACAAAATAGGAAATGTTGGAATGAAGAAATTTTTTATTCCAAAATTTCTGGACTTCAAGATGGTAGACAGTAAAGTTGTTGTTATCCAAGTTCAGAAGTTAGAAGTCATGATCAATTATCTCCTTACTGAAGGTATAATTTAAATTAATACATTCATTAAACATTTAAATAATGTTCAAAATATTCACTTAACCTTTATTGTAGGGTTGGTTTTGAATGATGTATTTCAAGTAGTTTTATTATTGAGAAATTACCATCTTTGTAAAAGAACTTCAAAAACTACTTGAAAAACAAATGAAAGGAGATGTATATCGAAGATCTCATTATAAGGTTGAGAATCAAAGAGAATAACAAGGTTGCAGAAAATAGGACACATTGGAATTCAGTAGTAAATGGAGAAAATATTACTACAGATGATCCCATAAAGACAGAGAAGAGAAAGGAAAAATATGGACAACAAAGTAGCTCTCCTAAGAAAGAAAAAATTTTCAATTATACCCAATTTGGAAATAGTATACATATTAGAGGCTTCAAAGAAGGTCAAGAAAAAGGATCAAGAAAACATTAATATGAAATGATAGATTAAAGATAAACACAATAGATAAAATAGAAATGAAATCAAAGATTAGCAAGTAAAGAATGAAATTTGATTAGGGAGAATGGTAAATTATAAGAAAGAAAGGTCAATCCAATAATTAAATATGCATTTAGTTAATATACTAAACCATGAGAGAAGAGAAAGAACTCATGCCATGGAAGAAAAGAGGTCCAGGAAGTGATAGAAGGGCAAATCCTAAGCTCAGTAAGGAGGCACTTAATATTCAATATCTAACCAAAGAAAATAATCCTAGTATCTACTATTTATAATAGTATACAAAGTAAGCTAATCTAGTTACAATAATATCCTTAAGATAAAACTAATAAAAATAAGAAAATTATTCAAAATGTAGTCCTTTCTTGATTAAATCTTCACTTTAGTATAGTGTAGACCGGTCATACTTCTCTAATTAATCATCTAATGTCTGCCAAATACTTCACATGTATTTGATGGTCTTTATGTCCATGATGGATAATCCATGTTCTATCATTCTCCCATTCCAGAATAGAATTCGTCCTTGAATTTAAGCCTAGCAAGGCATATCATCTAAAACAACACAGACATTAATTTCCTAACAACATCAAGAATCAATTTAAGCATCCCCAAAAATATCAATAAGAAATCATCATTCAAAAATAAAATCACATTAAAATCTTTAATTAAATCACACCAATATTTGAATGACTTTTCATCTCATTGACATAATCCAATAAGAATGAGTTTTCAAAAAGATAAGTAGAATACGTAAAGAAATCAATACTAAGACTAACATCAATCAATTCATTTTCATGTGTAAGCTCATCATTTTCTTCCTACATTGCATTTCATAGTGGATTATCATATGCCCTATAGCCTTCAAATTTTCTATATCATCGACTTCATCAATCTCTAAGTTCATCATTAGAAATAACCATGTTATATTCAAATAAAACATTATCTTTAAATAGAGAAAAATAATATACAAAGAAGATTCAAAGCATTCAAATTCACTCTAAAAAAATACAAATATCTTCTTTCAGAAGATTATTCATGATATAACCTTGATGAGTGAAACAAGAGATAGGATCAACAACACTATCCATACTCGAAGAATCACTTTTTTGGACTTGAAAGTCATCGATTCTCAAATCACTAGTTGGCAACTGTTAAAGGTCACAATAATCAATAAATTTTGTGTCACACATTATCTCAACAAGTAGAATATAGTCAAGATGCAATAAGTATCACTATCTTCAACAAGACACCCATCACCTCCAACATCATAAATTTAATTAAATAAAATTAAAGTAGAATCATGAATCTCATTTTTATCTTTATCATGCAAAGGTGAAGTGTCATATTCAAAATATTTATTATTTTTAAAATAAATGATAACATCTTTAATACTAATTTGAGGTTCACTAAGTAATTGACAAGTCTACTCAACTAGTGGCATATTGTAATACCCCGTGTTAAGCGTAGCTTACTTCAGCTCCTAGTGCTTGCATAAGAGGCTTGAAGCCTTGAAATTTAACTAAGTGTGGAAGACTTAGCCTTATTTTGAATTTTTAATTTCGAGGATTTTTAGGTTGACCCTCCGGGCTCCTTAAGATGGTTTTTGAGTTAATTCATGTTCAGGGGTATAAGGATCATGTCTCGGGGAAGTTTTGGATGAGGTTTGAGTCGTGTTTGAATTTTGATTCTAGTAGCTCAATGTTATTGCATCATATCACGCCAAGTATAGTGTTGAGAATGTCATCACGTTGCTCCAATCCTCCAAACGACATTCTAGTTACGAGTTTAATCTTCTGAGGGGCATTAGGTCTTTTCCAATTGCCCCAAATCATAAAAAATAAGATATTAAATGTTGGTTTAAGCTTTATTTTCTCATTATCCTTCACTTTTCTCTCCAAGAAAACCCTAACCTCCTCTTAAGAACTTCAAAAACTCCATTACAATTTCTTCAAGATAAATAAGAATTTAAGTTTCCTAATCCAAGAATTCAAGAAAAGCTTTCAAGATCATCTCCAAGGCTTCCAAAGTCAAGCTTTTATACTAAGTCAAGAATATTAAGGTATGTGGGGTTATGAACAAGGGTGTTCTTCCACCCTTGTGCCCAAATTGCATGATTTTAAGATTCTATTTACTTGTTTTGAAGTATGGTTTATACCCAAGTTAATATTCTTGAAGTATGTGATTATCGCGAGATTTAAAGCTTTAAATATATAAATTAATGCTTATGTTTATGTTTTTTTAACTTACTGTATCTTATAATATTTATATTATGAATGAGATTGCACTATCTTGACTTGTTATTGTTGAAGTATTTCAAGAGTTATATTGAAAATGACATTTTGGTATGAATTACCATAAGTTTAAGGCATGAACTTTAAGCCCTAAGTTTAAGTATTGAGATATGAAGAAGATTATGCTTTTAAGCATTCTATGACAAGCTTATTTCAAGATTTAAAGCAAGAATTAATCTTTTGATCCTCAGCTAAGAGATGAAATCCACAATTGTTTATCTTGATTATAATTCAAAGAAAAGAAAAGCATAACTGTTTTTAATTATAAACCCTTATGCTATTTTAAGGTAGATTTCCTAAAGTATAAGCATTTAGTAATAAGGGAGTAGTATTTAGCACTAAGCTGGGTATGCGTCCAAAGTCATAGTTCCCCAGAACTACGAGCCAATGTAAGTTAAGCTTATTCCTAATATAGATGAAGTTACTTTCACTAATCACTTTAGTTAAAGTCCTATTACGATGGAAAGGGTAGGACAACTCTCCCCAATGTGGGCAAGACATTGGACTCCATGATAACTTACATGGTTTATGTCGATTAGAAAAATCTCCCGAAAGAAAGAGAAAAAGTAAATCTTTTAGAAACTAAGTGTGTGGCTCGCAAAGTATATTCAGTATGCTTTATGATTCATAGTTTATGATTTTTTAGTTTTCAGTTCTATTCAGTCCCAAGGTGAGTCATTTACACTTAGCCTGCATCATTTTAAAGTATATATACATATAAAGATTCAGTTATTGTTTTTTCTTATGCATTCACCACCACATACTTAGTACATTCCAGAAGTACTGATCCATATGTATGTCTATGTGCATTCACTACCACATACTCAGTACTTTCCAGAAGTACTGATCCACCTATATGTCTATGTGCTACATTGTCTCATAATGTAGGTAATGGTGCTCAGTTCTAGCTGTGTGATTGATTATGAGCATCTCCGCCTACATCCAGATTCTTGGTGAGTCCTCATAGTTTGAGGGCCCATTCTATCAAACTTTGATATCGATGGTGTATTTTAGTCATCTGATTTCTGTTAAGTTTCGGTCAGTTGGGGATTTTCCTAGTGGCTCTCTAGTTAGGAGTAGAGTCTTGTCCAACTGGTTTCTATTTTGAATTTAGTGGATAAGGGTCCAAAATACCCTTGAACTATCTAAAATGGCTCAAAAATACCCCTCATTAGTTTTTTTGGCTCAACAATGCCCCTTCGTTAAATATTTGGCTCAAAAATACCCTCCCTTTAACAGAATTCCACCAAAAATGCCACATAGGTTAAAAAAATCCATGTCCATGCCACGTCACCATCCACATGTAAAATTATATTTTTAATTACATAATTTAATTTATTATCTGACCCAACACATAATTTAGAAAACCTGACCCAAAGTGAAATACCAAGTGATAGAAAGAGCTAAATAAAGTGTTTGATCTGGAAAGAAAAGGTTGTCACTAATCCCGCAAGAAATCATTAGCATTCATATGATTGTTATATAATCAAAAACCACATCCTAAACCCAAATGAAACACCAGCACTGGTAACATGTTGTGGTGTTTATGGTAACACATCTATGTATAGCTCATTCTAAGAGCTTCAAGATAAAATACAATAATTCATAGCCATGGAAGTATGAAAATACTCGAAGGCCTAAAATCCGCGTCCTATCCACTCTATTTATTGATCAAGGCCATACATCAACTTGAAAATATCGACCTTGACTTCGAATAGATCTTTGGCATAACCATGTATATGAACTTGCCAGCATAACCATGTATATCAAGACACGATTCTTTTACCTTTTTTTTATTTCACTTTGGGTTGGGTTTTCAAAATTATGGGTTAGGTCGGATAATAAATTGAATTACGTAACTAAAAATACAAGTTTACATATGGATGGTGATGTGGCATGGCCGCGTGGCTTTTTTTACCTATGTGACATGCTTGGTGGAATTTTGTTAAGGGAATGGGTATTTTTGAGCCAAATATTTAACGAAGGGGTATTATTGAGCCAAAAAACTAACGATGGGTATTTTTGATCCACTTCAGATAGTTCAGGGCTATTTTGACCCTTTTTCGTAGATTAAAAAGTGATTTTTTCAATATTTCCTAGTTTAAGACTTCCAGTAAGATGTTAATTCAGTTACAGTTAAGATATTAATTCAATTATTTTTAGTTTTCATATGTCGTTTTTTCATTATTATGAGTTCCAAAGTTATTAGAAGACTTATAGGGTTAGGTGGGGACTAAGTGTATATTGAGCACCGTGTGATGTCTAGGGTGTATTTCTGCGGAGTTTCAAACTTGGAATTAGAGCCTAAGGTTTTAAAGAGTCCTAGGGAGTTAGACAAGTCATGTTACATCGAGTCTTGATAATGGGTGTGAAGCACGCCACATTTATGAGTAAGAGGTTACAGACCGAGTTAGGAATCATCATTTCTAACATGATTTATCGTGCTTATAGTTGTCTCGATATGCTTTAACTTATGCTTTGTTGTGACAGAATATACCTCCTTGCCAAGTTAATGTATGCAAAAATAGTAACCAACCCCCATTGGCCACCGACTCTTTGAATGAAAATGTGTCTCATGCTGAATTTTGGGATGTCTTTCAGCTTTGGCCCAAGATGTGAATGATAATATTCATGGAAACCAACAGGAGTTATTCCTACTTTAACAAAATTGTAATCTAGCTGCAGCCAGAGTTCGTGACTTCATAGGAATGAATCCACCTGAGTTCTTTGGGTCAAAGGTTGGTAAGGATCCACAACTCTTCATTGGTGAAGTGAGAAAGGTCACTCAGATTATGCATGTTACTGAGGGGGAGAGTGTAGAATTGGCATCCTATAGGCTTAAAGATGTTGCTTATGATTAGGTTGTTTTGTGGAGGAGAGGTTGAGGTGAGAATGCAACTCTTATAAGCTGGAAGGTATTTTAGGATGCATTTTTGGACAATTTCTTTCCATGTGAGATAAGAGAAGCTAAAGTTGAAGAGTTCATGAACCTGAGGCAGGGCTTAATGACAGTGAAAGAGTAATGCCTTAAGTTCACTCAGCTGTCTAAGTATGCTCTTAAGTTAGTAGATAACCCTAGATCTAGTATGAGTAAGTTTGTTACTAGAGTATCTGATTTGGTAGTCAAAGAGTGTAGAACTACCTTTCTTATTGGGGATATGGATATTTCTTGGTTGATAACTCATTCTTAGTAGATTGAGGTAAAAAATGAAGGAAAGAGAGAAAAAGAATGAGAAGGCTAGAACTGGATAATTCAAGTATGGTCAACTAAGGTCTGGAGGGGGAAACCATTCACAGTTTCAAGATTATTCATCTCTACTAGTGCCATCTTCAGCGAGTGCCCCTACAACCAGAACCAAGTACGATTAGTAGGGCAGGACTTTTATGTCTGGGTATTAAAATAGTATGGGCAGAAGGCCTAGTTATCCGCCATATGCAAAGTATGGCAGGAACCAGAATGGTGAGTATTTGATGGGAAGAAAGGGTTGTTATGGGTGTGGTAAGTTGGTTCACGGAATTAAAAAGTGTTTGTATATTATGTAGGGAAGTAGGGATGTTTGTACCTAGGCTCAGGCTACTAGCGCACCAGCTCTATTAGGTCGTCGAGTTTCTCATCAGGGTGCATCATCCAGTACCGGTGGCGGTCAGTGCTAGAATTGGTTCTATGCTTTACCACCCCGATAGGAGTAGGAGAGTTCAGCAGATGTTATTACTGGTATGCTTCGTGTTTTCCATCATAATGTATATGGTTTGTTAGACCTAGGGTCAAATCTATCCTTTGTGCCTCCATTCATTGCGGTAAATTTTGGGATAAGTCCTGAAAAAATCTCCAAGCCCTTTCTAGTTTCCACCCCAGTGGGTGATTCAGTTATTGCCAGGTAAAGTTATAGGAAGTTTCCCATCACTATCCTTTATAAGATTATACTAGTAGACCTAATAGAGTTGGAAATGGTAGATTTCAATGTTATTCTCATCATGGATTGGCTCTATTCATGCGATGCATCAATGAATTGTCGCACCCGTGTGGTGAAGTTTTAGTTTCCTAATGAGGCAGTCTTTAAGTGGGAAGGAAGTTGTGAATATCCCAAGAGTCATTTCATATCTTATCTTAAGTCCAGAAAGTTGATATTAAAAGGGTGCATTTATCATTTAGCTCGAGTCAAAGATACTAAGTATGAAGATCCAATAGTTCAGTCAGTCTGTATAGTCAATGAGTTTCTCGAGGTTTTTCTAGAAGAACTGCCAGTGTACCTCCAAATAGAGAGATATAATTCAGTATTGACCTTCTTCTTGATACTTAGGCCAACTCCATCCCTCTATATCGTATGGCTCCAACCAAGCTTAAAGAGTTAAAAAAGTAGTTTAAATAACTCCTAGATAAAGGTTTCATAAGGCCTTGTGTCTCTTCATAGGGCGCCCCAGTCTTGTTCGTGTGTAAGAAAGATGCCTCTCTCAAAATGTGTATTGACTACCGTTAGAATCAAGAACAAATATCCTCTTCCTAGGATGGATAACTTATTTGACCAGCTCCAAGGTGCAAGTTATTTCTCCAAGATAGACCTCAGATCTGGCTATCATCAGCTTAGAGTAAGGGAATGCGACATTCCAATGACAGCTTTCAGAACCCGTTATGGTCATATTGAATTTCTACTCATGTCATTCGGGATATTGAATGCCCCAGCAGCCTTCATGGACTTGATTAACAAAGTGTTCATGAAGTACTTGGACATGTTCATCATAGTCTTCACCTAAGATATTTTTGTCTATTCCCGAAACAAAACTAAATTGTAAAACTGGAAAACGACTATCTAAATCTGAATTTGATAAAATACTGATAAATTGAAAACAAGATGACATGTCAACTGAATTCTGAATACTGTATAGCTGATTGTAGTGTCTGAAATACTCTAAACTAAATAACTGTGAGTTGATGGGACAAGCCCCAACTAGATCCAACTAACTACTAGACTGAAAGCATGAAATAAAATAATTCATCCTCAAAATATGAGGACTCACCACTACTACTGATGAGAGTCTGAGTAATCTAAGCATGATCTGAGAATTGGGCGTCAGAACCTATGATATAATACATCATAGCGCAAAAAAAAGGTATGCGATCAGTATTTTGAATGTACTGATATGCTAAATAAGGTAGGCTAATATGCATGGTTTTATAAGCCGGAATAATAATTATCTGAATATACATATAAAATATGGAGTACTAAATAGAATGCATGAAAGTTTGTAAATACTGAAGGTATGTGAAAATTTTTAGATATCGAGGATGCATGACCAAGCATATAACATGAACTGAATAAATCTATAAACTAAAATACTGAGATAATTGATATATGCATGCTTTGGTCAAGCAACACTAGGACTGAATGTCTGTACTGATTACCTGACTAAGACTGTAATTGAGACTGTTACTGAGACTGTGGGAGGTATCATCTAACCGACATTCCCCGATATGAGCTAATTGGGGTCCAACATGTAATCCTAGTTGGAAGGGTATTAATACCATGCCATGGGTACTAACACTGGCTGTGTTGATCCACTATACTGATGTAATGTTCCGAAAGACTAAGGGTGTCAAGCTTGAACTGACGGGTGACCTTTGTGAGATAGTCAAGCCTAAACTAATGGGTTACTTCTCATATTCTATGCTGGCTATGTAGTTCTGGATTTTAGGGATTGCTACTAGTGAATCTACCTTTCTGATAGGGAAGCCGCCATCCTTACACTCGCTCGGTGCTAAATCCTACTCCGAACTAAAAGACACTGAAATACTAGACTATTCTTAGTTTAACTGACTATTTTGATAATGCTCATAATATAATCTGAAGTTATTTTGAAGATACTAAAATGGGACTAAGTAAACAACTATGGTTTTTGGGTATTCAATACCCCCAGGACTCACAACAATAATAGTAAAACAACAATAAAGCTTGGGTATTCAATAACCCCATTAAATATTTATTCTTATAAGCATTTTATCAAACACTTGATATGCATGGTGTACATTAAGCAAGAGAATTAGACAAAAACTTAAAGTAAAACACAATTTCTACACCATTATTACAAATCATGAATTAAATCAGTAGACAACAATATTTAAACATATCAAGTGTAGTAATATACATCAATTTCATTAAAACATGGTATAGAACAAGATTCATGGAACTTAAAGGTTTAATCATAATTTTAAAATCAAGATAACTTGAAAAGTAATTTTACAATTTAAACTGGATACTTAGACTCTAGGAGCGGAAGGAACCCATGGATGAACATTTAACATTCCCGGGTTAATGAATTTGAGAGGATTGATGGTGAGTTCTTGAGATTTGGTCTTGAATTTGAGAGCTAGGGTTTCTTGTTCTTGAGAAGGGGATCTTTAATTTTGAGAGGAATTTAATAAATAATGATTATTTAGGTCACTTAGGGTTTAAATTTCGTATTTTAGGTTGATTAGGGCCGTGTAAAATGACACAAATACCACAAAATGAATTTAAAAACTCTGGCTGGAAACTGAAGATCCCTTTTTTTGGCTCCATTGCGATGCAGTCGGATCACGCCGGGCCTCTGGAAATAAAAAATCCTCATTTTGTCCATATGCGTGACGCAGAGCTATTGTACTAAGCCTTTGGAATGCCATTTTTGCCACCTCCGCGATGCTCCATTATCGCGGAGGCTCACTGGAAATTGAAATTTATCTTTTATACTGGCTCCACGAAGTGCTAGTGACCAAAATGCTAGTATTTAATGACTGAAACTTAAAATCTCCATATCTTCTTACGCGATTATCTGATTTGGACAAATTTTATATCGTTGGAAAGCTAATTGAATGTCCTACACAACGGAAGTCTCTCAAATGAAAAATAATGGGTATTTCAAAAATTTTATTTATGAATACTCATGTATTGGGACTTAAATTATGCTAGGGAAATACGAGGTGTTATCTTCCCCTTGGGATCATTCGTCCTTGAATGAGACTGGTTAAGCTAAGTGAAACTGATGGAATGAGCTTACACATTGAACATACATATCTGATGCATGGATTTCATGACTGAACTAATTTGTAAATGCACTACTAACATGAACATGATATGCAGCTGAAACTGAGCATGGTCGAGAGAAATCTTAAGAAGATTAGTACCTTAAAACGAATCTGAATTCGTGAATAAAAGATGAGGATAATTGGTCCGCATATCGGCTTCTGCTTCCTAAGTGGCTCTCTCAATGGATTGATTCCGCCAAAGAACCTTAACTAGTGGAACTTCTTTGTTCCTTAGTCTATGAACTTGATGATTAAGAATTTCGACCGAAACTTCCTCATAGGAAAGACTATTCTGAAAATCTATTCTTTCTTGGGGAACAACTACAGTTGGATCACCAATATACTTATTCAACAATGAGATATGAAACATTGGGTGTACTGAAGCTAGATTTGAAGGCAACTCAAGCTCGTAAGCTATCTTTCCAAAATGATTGAGAATTCTATAGGGACCGACATATTATGGACTTAGTTTCCCTTTTTTGCCGAACCTCTTTACCCCCTTCTTGGGAGATATTTTCAAGTACACAAATCACCGAACTCAAACTCAAAATTCCTTCTCCTCAAATCTGCATGAGATTTTTTTCTTCTCTGGGCTGCTCTAAGCCTTTCTCTGATCAACTGAACCTTCTCTAAGACATCAAACACCAAGTCAGGCCCTACTACTACTGCCTCACCCACTTTAAACCAACCAATTGGAGATCTATATCTCCTACCATAGAGAGTTTCAAACAGAGCTATCTAATACTGGAATGATAGTTGTTATTATATGCCAATTTAATCAAGTGGTCATCCCAACTACCTTTAAAATCAACTATGCATGCTCTCAGTATATCTTCAAGAGTAAGAATGGTCCTTTATTCTTGACCGGCTTTCTAAGGGTGGAAGGATGTACTGAGGTGGACTTGGGTACCAAGACCCTTTTGGAATGCTTTCTAGAACTAAGAGGTAAAATGGGTACCTCTATATGAGATGATAGATAAGGGAACATCATGCAACCTAACAACGTCTCTGAGATAGAGTTTGGTATATTCCTTGGCCGAATAAGAGGTATGGACTGGCAAGAAATGAGCTGATTTGGTCATCCTATCTATGATGACCCAAGTAGAATCATGCTGATGATGGGTACGGGGAAAACCCATTACAAAATCTGTGTTCACTTCCTCGCACTTCCATATGGGAATACTGAAATCCTGCATAGATCTACTGGGCTTCTGGTGCTCTATCTTAACTTGCTGACATATAGAGTACTTAGCTATAAACTCTGTAATATCCCTTTTCATCCTACTCCACCAATAGATCTCCCATAAATTATGGTACATCTTAGTGGCCTCTGGACTAATAGATTAGCGTTACCATGTGCTTCAGCAAGAATTTGTTGCCTCAAGTCATCTACACCAGGTAAAAATAGCCAACCCTAACAACAAAGCTCACCATCTCCCCCTTAGGAGAAGATCTCCACCTCCTGATCTCTGACTGATTCTTTCAACTTAACTAGACTGGGATCTCTATCCTGCTTTTCCTTCACTTCAGAAACTAGAGATGATTCTGAACTACTCTGCACCCATACACTATCTTCTGCTAAATCGACTAGGCGGATACCTAGTCGGGAAAGCTGATGGAATTCTTGAGCTAACTTATTATTACCATTCTCAATATGAGCAACACTACCAATAGAAAATCTACTGAGAGCATTAACCGCTATATTGGCCTTGCCTGGATGATACAAAACACTCATGTCATAATATTTCAATAACTCTGACCACCTCCTCTGATGAAAATTCAAGTCTTTCTGAGAGAACACATATTGCAAGCTTTTGTGATCTATGATATATCAACATGCACCCCATACAAGTAATACCTCCAAATCTTTAAGGCAAACACCACAACTATTAACTCAAGATCATGAGTAGGGTAATTCTTCTCATGGAGTTTAAGTAGTCTAAAGGCATACACTATGACCTTACCTCTCTGTATGAGGACACAACCCAAAACTACTCTGGATGCATCACAGTGCACAACAAACCTATTTCAACTATCTGGCAAGGTAAGAACTCGGGCTGAGGTGAGTCGAGTTTTTAGCTCTGGACAACTCTTCTCACAGGAATCTGACCACTGAAACTTAACTTTTTTTTGAGTCAATCTGGACATGGGGGATGCAATAGAAGAAAACCCTTTAATAAACCGATAGTAATAGCCAGCTAAACCTAAGAAACTCTTGATATCTAATGAAGAGATGGGTCTAGACTAGTTTATTACCGCCTTGGTCTTTTGAGGATAAACTCTAATGCCATCACCAGAAATAATATGGACAAGGAAAGCTACTGATCTTAGCCAAAATTCATACTTACTAAATTTAGCGAACAACTGGTGAGCTCTAAGAGTCTGTAACACTATTTTGAGTTGGTCTGCATGATCATTTTTGCTATAGGAGTAAACAATAATGTCATCAATGAAGACTATAACGAACATGTCCAAGTACTGCTTAAACACTGGTTTATCAAGACCATGAAGGCTGTTGGGGCATTCGTTAGACCAAAAGACATGACTAGAAATTCAAAGTGACCATACCGTGTTTGGAAAGCTATTTTTGGAATGTCATATTCCCTGACCTTGGGCTGATGATAGCCCGATCTAAGGTCTATCTTGGAAAAGTAGTTGGCACCCTGAAGTTGGTCAAACAAATCATTGATTCTAGGAAGTTGATATTTATTCATAACTATGACTTTGTTCAATTGACGGTAGTCTATGCACATTCTGAGAGAACCATCTTTCTTACGCACAAATAGAACTGGTGTGCCCCACGGGGAGATGCTGGGCTTGATGAATCCTTTATCTAGGAGATATTTCAACAGTTCTTTCAATTATTTGAGTTCTCCTGGAGCCATTCTGTATGGAGAAATAGATAGGCTGAGTATCTAGAAGAAGGTCTATTCCGAAGTTGATTTCCCTTTTGGGAGAAACTCTGGGAAGATCTTCAGGGAACACATCTGGAAATTCCCTGACTAATGAAATGGACTCAAGAGTTGGAGTTTTTGATTTGAGTCTTTGACTCACACAAGATGATAGACACATCCCTTGGATATCATTTCTCTTGCTCTAAGGTATGAAATTAACTGACCCTTAAGCGTTGTAGTACTACCCCTCCATTCAAGGACTGGTTCATTTGGGAACTGAAAATGAACTATTTTGTTTCTATAATCAACTAAGGCATGACATAAGTGGAGACAATCCATGCTGACAATGACATCAAAATCTGTCATCTCTAGCTCTAAGAGATCAACTGAGGTAACTTTATGAGATATTATGACCGAAAAATTTCTGTATACTTGCCTGGCTACAATGGAAACACTGACTGGGGTAGAAACTAAAAAGGGCTCTGCTAGATTTTAAGGACTGACTCTGAAATTGATGGCTATATATGAAGTTATAAAAGAAAAAGAAGCTCTAGGGTCTAGTAAAGCATAAACATGTAAGTGGAATACCTGTAACATACCAGTAACTACGTGTCTGAAGAGCATATAATCTATTCAGACGATGACCACTGGTATCACTGGAAGCGACACCATGCTGTGTTGGGAGACGGATGGAACTGACGACTGATGGGACTGGCCCTATTGGAGAAAATCCCTACCTTCATAAGCAACTACCTAATATTCCCAAATCTGATGGCCTGGCTTGCCACACTCGAAGCACACATCACTACGCGCTTTACACTCTCTCTGATGGTTTTTGCCATACTTCTAAAATAGAGGGTTCGTACAGGCACTGTTAACACTACCTTGGAACTTAGATCTTGGTGATCTATCCCTATTATAATTTCTAAATTTATGTACTGGGTACTGGCTGGAGAGGGTGCTAGGGATGAATACCTTTGATGAAACTGAGGACGATTACCACCTTCTGACCTTGGCTGGATGAAATTAAAACTAACCATCCTAGCTCTCTTATTTTCTCTCTTCCTCTCCCAAATCTTATGCTCCTCAATTTGTTGAGCATGGACCATCAACCTAGACAAGTCCATCTCCCTAATTGCCATTGAGGTCCTACACTCTTTGACTATACTATTAGATACGCCAAACACAAACTTACTCATCTTGGACCTGCGGTCAGCTACCAGAGGAGGAGCATATCTAGTTAATTGAGTAAACTTGAGGGAATACTCCTTCACGCTCATGTTTTCCTACATCAAGTTAATAAATTATAACACCTTGGATTCCCCCAATTCCAATAGGAAGAATCTATCTAATAAAGTTATAGGAAACTCTTCCCATTCTACAGGCCCTGCATCTACACCTTTATCTACTTTTCACTTCTTAAACCATGTATGGGCTACAACTTACAACTGATATGCAGCCAGCTCAGCACTCTCACTTGATATCACCACCATAGCATTCGTTACCATTTGAACCATATCTAAGAATTCCTATGGATCTTCATTAGACTTGAATCCCATGAATGAAGGAATTCAGGTAAAGTCCTGAATTTTGGTTGCAGTAGTATTATCCACTAGGTTGGTCAAAATAGTAGCTGGCCGTTCATTCTGAACTACTATAGAATTTGCTATAGTGGTAAATGCAACCCTGAATTCTGTATGAGAGACATGCTGATCTAAAGGATCTACCTGGATGAGCGGAGGTGGTGCTGGCTAATTTACTGTTCTTTTTCCATACTTCTTGGGAGGCATGTTCTGTAAACGGAAGAAAGAAATGGATTAGACTAAGATTTTAACTTGATCTCATGTTCACTCGCACGACATGAATACTGAAAGAAGGAAAAATTTTCCTTAATGCTTTGCAGCCTCTTACCCATAAGTGTGATGCACTACAAACCCATGCACAAGACTTGACATGGATTTCAGACTTCCTAGGCCACTTCAAAATCTTAGGCTCTGATACCAAGTTTGTAATGCCTCTAGAGTACACCCTGGGCGTCACATGGTTCTTATAGTAACGAGGGACTACAAGTTAATCCACGAGTTGGTACTTGCTTGAGCACTGAATAACATAATCATAGATGCAAAAGAATTACTGATAAGCCATAAGGTTTTAATATCTTAAATCAAAACTAAATCATAAAACTGGAAAACAAATGTCTAAATTTGAATCTGATAAAATAATGATAAACTGAATAACTAGTTGACATGTCAACTGAAGTCTGAATACTCAATAACTGATTGTAGTGTCTGAAAGCCTCTAAACTGAACAACTATGAGTTGATGGGACAAGCCCTAACTAACTTCAATAAACTACTAGACTGAAAGCATGAAATAAAATAATCCATCCTCAAAATATAAGGACTCACCACTACTACTGCTGAGAGTCTGAAAAGTCTAAGCACGATCCGAGAACAGGGTGTCAAAACCTATGATAAAATACATCATAGCATAAGAAAAGGGTATGCGATCAGTACTTTGAATGAACTAGTATTCTAAATGAGGTAGGATGATATGCATGGTTTCATGAACAGGAATAATAATTATCTAAATATACAGGTAAAACATTGAGTACTAAATAGAATACATGAAAGTTTATAAATACTGAAGGTATATGAAATCTGTAGATACTGAGGATGCATAACCAAGCATATAATATAAACTAAATAAAATCTATAAACTAAATTACTGAGATAATTGATATCTGTATGCATTGGTTAAACAATACAAGGACTGAATTGATTACTGGACTAAGATTGTAACTGAGACTATGACTTAGACTGTAGGAGGTATCATCTAACCAATATTCCCCAATCTGATCTAATTAGGGTCCAACCTATAACCCTATTTGGAAGGGTACTAATACTATGCCACGATTACTAACACTGGATATGTGGATCCACTATACTAATGAACTGTCCTGAAGGACTAAGGGTGTCAAGCCTGAACTGACGGGTGACCCCTGAGAGATAGTCAAGCATAAACTGATAGGTGAATTATCATATCCTACGTTGGCTACATGGTTCTGGAGTTTAGGGGTTGCTACTAGAAACTCTACCTATCATATGGGGAAGCCGCCATCCTACACTCGCTTGGTGCTAAATCATACTCCCAACTGAAAAACACTAAAATACTAGACTGTTATGAGTTTAACTGATTGTTCTGATAATATTCTTAGTATAATCTGAAGTTATTCTAAAGATACTAAAATGAGACTAAGTAAACAGCCATGGTTTTCGAGTATTCAATACCCCCAAGGACTCAAAGCAATAATAGTAAAATGACACTAAAGCTTGGAGGACATAACGTGAAGGCTTTTATTAAATATTTATTCTTGTAAGCATTTTATCAAACACTTGATATGCATGATATACATTAAGCATGAGAATTAGACCAAAACTTGTAGTAAAGTACAATTTTAACACCATTATCACAAATCATGAATTAAATCAGTGGACAATAATATTTAAACATATGGAGTGTAGTAATAGACATCAATTTCGAAAAAACATGGTATAGGACAAGATTCATGGAAATTCATGGTTTAATCATAATTTTAAAATCAACATAACTTGAAAATATCATAATTTTACAATTTAAATGGGATACTTGGACTCTAGGGGTGGAAGGAACCCATGGATGAACATTTAACATACTTGGGTTAATGTATTTGAAAGGATTAATGGTGAGTTCTTGAGATTTGGTCTTGACTTTGAGAGCTAGGGTTTCTTGTTCTTGGGTGTTTCGAAAATTTTATATATGAATACTCATGTATTGAGATTTAAATTATGCTAGGGAAATATGTGTTATTACAATTACATACGATTTGTTAAAGGATTTTCTTCCATTGTATCCCTCATGTTCAGATTGACAGAATAAAAAAAATTTACAGTGGTTAAATTCTTATGAGAAGAGTTTACATGAGTTAAAGACTCGACCTACTTTAGCCCAATTTTGATGCTACCAGATGGTTCAGTTGGATTCGTTATTTACTATTATGCTTCCAGTTTAGTATGGGTTGTGTTTTGATGCTGAGAGGTAAGGTCATAGACTAAGCCCTTACACATCTTTAGCCTCATTAAAATAACTATCTTACCTATAATCTTGAATTAGCAGCTGCTATTTTTGCCTTGAAAATTTTAAGGCATTACCTTTATAGGGTTCAAGTTGATGTGTTTAAGGATCAAAAAAGCTTAAAGTATTTTTTTATCGATGAAAGATTTAAATATTCGTCAAAGAAGGTGGATGGGGTTGTTGAAAGATTATGACATGAGTGTTTTGTATCTTGCAGGCAAGGCTAATATATTGACAGGCGCCCTTAGTAGACTATCTATGGGTAGTGTTGCTCATATTGAGAATGATAAGAAGAAGTTAGTTCAAGAGGTTCATCATATGGCTAGATTAGGTGTTCAGTTGGTTGATTCAGCTAAGGGTATTTTTTTCGGTTCAGAATACTTCAGAATCTTCTTTGGTTTTCGAAGTGAAAGAGAAGCAAGATAGGGATTCTAGCTTGCTTAAGTTGAAGAAGTTAGATAGAGATCAGAAAGTAGAGGTTTTCTCCCAAGGGAAAGATAGTGTGTTGTGATTCTAGGGTAGAATATGTATGTCATGTGTTGATAGTTTGAGGTAGTAGATTTTGGCAAAAGAAAATGGTGAACGTTACTCTATTCACCCAGGAGACACTAAGATGTACCATGATTTATGGGAAATTAATTGGTTGAGCAGTATGAAGAGGTATATCACAGAGTTTGTAGCCAAGTATGCTAATTGTCTATAGGTAAAGGTTGAGCACCAAAGGCTTGGTTGTATCTTAAAGGAGTTTAGCATTCCCACTTAGAAGTGGGAAGAGGTGAACATGGACTTTGTGATAGGTTTACCCCATTTGCATCATCAACATGATTCGATTTGGTTTATTATAGATAGAATGACTAAGTTAACCCATTCTGTGCATGTCCGTACTTCTAATTCAATCAAGGATTATGCCAAGATCTATATTAGAGAGTTTGTTAGATCGCATAGTTCTCCTTTGTATATCATTTGAGATAGAGGTACTCAGTTTACCTCTCACTTTTGGAAAGCCTTTCAGAAGGGTCTTGGTACCCAAGTTCATCTAAGTACTATTTTTTATCCTCAGACAGATGGCCAAGTAAAGAGGACTATTCATACCCTAGGAGATATGTTGAGGGCATGTGTTCTTGACTATAAAAAAAGTTGGGATAATCACTTGCCATTGATTGAGTTTTCCTACAACAACAGTTATCATTCTAGCATCCAGATTGCACTGTTTATGGCTTTCTATGAGAGAAGATATAGGTCACCTATTGGTTTGTTTAAAGTGGGTGAGTCTTCTTTAATAGGGCCAGATGTGGTGTTTGAAGCTACGAAAAATGTTTAGTTAATTTGAGAGAGGTTGAAAATAGCCCAGAGTCGATAGAAATCCTATGTAGTTGTGAGGTGAAGATATCTTGAGTTTGAGGTTGGTGACTTAGTTTATTTAAATATTTCTCCTATGAAGGGGGTGAAGAGATTTAGTAAGAAGGGGAAACTTAGTCCCCAATATGTTAGCCCTTACAGAATCTTGAGTCGTGTTAGGAAGGTAGCATATAAGCTTGTGTTGCCTATAGATTTGACATTCGTACACCTAGTATTTCATGTCTCCATATTGAAGAAGTGTATTAGTGATCTAGCTATTGTAGTTCCTTTGGAAACAAAGCTGTTCAGGATAGTCTTTCTTATGAAAAAATCCAAGTGGTAAAATTAGTCCGTTGAGGGAGCCACTTGGGAAGAAGAAAAAGATATACGAACCAAATACCCTCATCTTTTCTCCGCAAGTTAAGATTAAGCCAAAGGTAACAATTTTCCTTAGATTTTGTCTTTACATTTCTCAATTCTAGCTTTCATACTTTTTGACAACGACAACATTATCGTTGACTTAGATCAATAAATGGCAACAACTTAATTTTATTGTTGCTACATCTTATAAGTCTTAACCACAATTTTTATATCATTGCCAAAAATTATAATGTTATTGCTATATTTTGTAGTTAATAGACAACAACAACAACAACAACAAACCCAATATATTCCCACAAAATGGGATCTGGGGAGGGTAGAGTGTACGCAGTCTATACCACTACCTCTAAAGAGGTAGAAAAGTTATTTCCGATAGACCCCCGTTTGTTGTTAATATAAAAAAATTAAATATAAAAAAATTGCAACAACTTTTTCATAACAAATATAATTTTGTTGCCTAATTTTAATAAAAGGCAACAACTTGATTTAATTATTATTAGTTTTTATAAAATATTTGTCAATAATAATTTTCTTATTACTAATCCGCTTAGTTAGACATTTAATTTTTTTTCTATTTTTTTAATTGTCGCCAAAATTTTAATGTGACAAATTCCCAAAACTTCAAACGCAATTAGTTTCCTCCAAAATAATGCAATTAGGACTTTTTTCCTATTGTCATACGTAGCTCTCATCTCTTCTCTAATTTCTCTACCTGCCATTTACTCACACCATTTCTTTGATTGCTTCCTTAAATTTGGTGAGTTATTACTTATAATTTAGTCTATATATATAGTTTGATGGATTTTTTCTTGAGTTATTGTGTTCTTTTTAATTTAGTGGATCCTATGTGTTTATTTGATTTGTTGATGAATGTAAAGTTGCTGAAAATAATCTTAATCAGGCTTAATCACATCGTAGCTAAGAGAAAATAGCTCACCCAAAATAAGGTCGAGTTTTAGGTGAGCTATCATAGAGGATTTCAATTATCCATCCAAATTAAACCTCTGTTCTATTTTAAGGTCACCAGTAGATGTCATCTTAATAGGACATGACAAATCATCTTAGACATCGTGAGTAATCGATTGTTGCATAGACCAACCCAACGTTAGCAATACCAGTTCCTTTATTATGATCAATAATTGGTGTTTTCTTGTTTTGGTTGTAAAGTTGTGGTTGGTTTTGGAGTGGAAATAGTATTGGTTTTTCGTGTTTGATAAGTTGTAGATTATTTTGGAAAATGAAGAATTGGAGGTGCTTGATGTGAGCAATTAATTTTGGGAATTTATATTTGATTTTTGATTAGGGGAAAAGAGAGTTTACAACAACCATCTATATGTTCTAGTTTTCAAAAGTACGGTCTTCCAACTAAATATTGTATGAAGAATGAGGTGCCTCAGAAATAGACTGAGCGAAAAGAGGTTGTTAATGAATCTGTACTATCAGTGGAGAGTAAACTGACCTCAATTGTTGTTACTACCATACAACCTAAACAAACTGAGCCTAAACAGACTATTAAGAATATTAAGGATAATTTGAGGAAGAACCAACAGTTTGTAGGGTGGAACTTTCCATGGAAAACTAAGAAGAAAAGTCCCCTGCAATAACTCAAGTGTTTGATTGATTAGTTTGTTAACTAAAATTTAAGTGAATAAAGTTGAATATTCAGGTTGACTAAAATTTAAGTGAATAAATTTAAAGAGGTGTGTGCAGAAACTGTTATTTGTCAAGTCAGATTTGTCCCTAAGCAAGTAGAATTTGATATAATAATTGTGTATACTTATAGAACTAAGGAGGAGAGGGGGGAACTTTGGAATATTTTGGTTCCAGAAAGTATGAACATCACTGGTCCATGGTTGCTCATTGAAGTGCTCAGGTTGCTCTTTTATGTGGCTAAGATGTTTAAGTTTCTCTTGTAAGTGGCTAACCTGCTCAGGTTTCTCTTATACGTGGTTAAGCTGGTCAGGTTTCTCTTGTAAGTCATTAAGCTGGTCAGGTTTCTCTTTGTATGGCTAGGCTGCTCAAGTTGCTCTTGAAAGTGTTTTAACTACTCGAGTTACTCTTGTAAGTCATTAAGCTAATCGAGTTGCTCTTTTAAGTGGCCAAGTTGCTTAAGTTTCTGTTTTAAGCTGTTAAGCTGCACAGGTTGCCACTGTAAGTAGCCAAGCGTGCTTGTTGGCTGTTGCAAATGTACATGCAGCCATGGTGGTTGCTACAAGTGGCCGAGTGTCAAATGCAAGTTCTTAACCTCACTACGCTGTTGCTACTAATATCCAATCTGGCATAACAATTGCATGTGCCTCACTGGCAAAGCTGCACGATAGTACTGCAAAAATTATGAAATCGCAATTGCTAAGGCTATATTGGTTTAGATATATCTGCTAGAGTTTCTAGTTACTCCTATCGAAGAGCAGCATCTACTTGAAATTCTTTGGTGTTTTTCGGAGTTATCTGCTAATGAGTTTTCAGCAGATACCTTTCTCCAATGTGAGTTTGATATTAGTTTACTTTGCATAATTTTGTTGAAAGTTTACCAATTCGAGGCAGAAACTGAAGTTCACAATCAGATATCAATAGTAGAAAGACCTACATTAATACTCTTTTATAGTTGCCTTATCTCCCGTATTTCGTACTTCTCTAATTTCTATTTTATTATTTCTTACGCCTTATGCCTACTCCCCTAGTCTATTAAACCCACATCTCCTCCTATTTCCATCTCCCACCTCATCCTCATTTTACCATTTTTTTTATACTTTTGTAATACTCTATTCTATTTAGGTGAGACAAAATGCACAAGCTATAGAAATGCTCCATCAATACTCTCTTTCGCAGTAGCACAAGCACAAGCGTTGCACGCTATATCATCATATTGCTTCTCCTCTTTCTTCTTCCCATCTATTTTACCATTTGGTATCTCATTCACTTATCCATTCTATTAGTTTTCCCTATAGTTTCTTCATATTATGAATTTTACCCTTTTACCAATTCTTTCTTAATTTCAACCTTCATATGCATAAAAAGGAAAATAGTACTAGGTTGATATTCGGTGGGGGATAAGAATGGTTGTAATTTTGTTTTTGAAAAGGGGTTGAATAAAGTCTTTTCTATTTTACTGATGATAAATGAACTGACTGATGCTGTTAGAAAAGGTGGATGGTGATAGTAAAGGTAGATAGCATTCAGTATTAACTTTAGTAGGATGCAATGTCACTGAATCCATCAAGCCATTTAAATCAGGAAATGAGCCTTTTTTAGGTTGCCGATTTGAGTCAACGACTACTGCATCTGATGCATCTAATTCATCATCTGAGAATTTTGAGTATCAAGCAGAGGTCAGTCTCCTCATGGACCTCATACAGAAACAAGGAGGTTTTTCTTAGGGATCTTATTAGGCTAGTATTTTCTAACTTTCTCTTTAATATTGTACTGCACTTTTGTATTCCAGCAGTGACCATAGAAAAACCTGTGTTTGTGAAAGTGTTTTTGTACGCCCTGCTGCTTTTATAATAGTGTTTTTGTGTTGTGAAAAGTTTTATCCCACATTCTAGATTTTGATTGCCAAGAGGGAGGTATAACAAATCACAATATAATCAGTCATAATTAGTCAATTCCGTATAAAAGGAAGAATCCAAAAACAATATGAAGATTAGATTTTACTATGATGACTTAAGATTCAGCTACTTGGTAGCACTATTTAAGGAACCAAAAGTTGTGTTAAGGGCTTCGTTTGATTGTGATGACTTCTGTGAGTTTTGTAGAAGGTTAGTTTATTGCCTCATAATACTTGGTCATTAGATTATATCTTTCTCACTTCATCTAAACGCTACCAATAATTTGTTAATACTCTCTCTTAGTTGATATTATTTCAACTTTGGAGATCCTATTCATATCATATTTCTTTTTTCTTCCTTTTTATTGCTTATGGGTCTTAGTTCTTTTATTCCGTATTACCTTGATTTCTATTTTGATTATTTCTTTTTCTTTATTTCTATTAATCCATCCATCAGGCTTTATGTTTTCATCACGTCTTTATTTACTATTCTTAATCTTGAGCCGAGGGTCTATCGAAAATAACCTCTCTAACTCTTCGGACGTAGCGGTATGGACTGCGTACAGCTTACCCTCCCAGACCCCACTTTGTGGGAATAGACTGAGTTTTTTGTTGTATTTCTTACACCTTATTTTTGTTATGTCATCCATCCCCTTGTTTATTATTCTTTATTTTGAGCTGGAGGTCAATCGGAAACAACCTCTCTACTTCTTTGGAGGTAACGGTATGGATTGCGTACAACTTACCCTCCCCAGACCCCACTTTGTAGGAATACACTGGGTTTGTTGCTGTTGTTGTTGTAATTTGAAGGATAGTAGTAGATAGTCAAGTGTTTGTCTGGTACCCTTTTTATTTATTGTTATTATCACTCTCGTGTTATCTTATTTCTTCGATTATAGTATTACATGTTGTTTCCTTGTTTTAGTTATTGAATTATTTGTTGTGGTCAAACTTAATCATTATGTCATTTTTGTATTTACAGGCATCACTTCTTTCACTTGATCAGTAAGGTCTTTCAATGTAAATTTACAAGAGAGATTTTGCATCACTTACAAGTAAGGTCTTTCATTTTTTTGTCTTGAAGCTCTTTTTGGCTTTTATTTTAACTTTGTATAATAAGAAGGCTTTCTCTAACAGTTGCTTTATTTATTTTTTTACTAAGAAAAAATCATATAATTTTATGTTTATTGATATGGAACTGTCTGTAGGTAAGTATAATGGATAAAAGTTGGATACATATTGGAAATAGGATGTTACCGCAATACTTAAATGGTGTGTAACAATTTCTAAACTTTGCATTTTCCAATCTTGAGGTTGGTGTAAGAATTCAATGTCTGTGCATGAAATGTAACAATGTTCTTTGGAAAACGTGAGACAAAGTGAGAATAGACTTACGTAGATGGGAGATAATCCAAACTTATTAAAGTTGGATTAATCATGGTGAGCCAGATTTATCTTCAGATGATGAAACAAATATTAGTGAAGATTCAAATTTAAAACCTGATGATGCTCCCATTTTTGAAATGTTGCATGATATGTATCATGGTGTTCCCAAAATGTAATCAAGAATTTAATGAGGTGACTAAGTCAGAGCATGAAGATTCTAACACAGAAGTTGAGCGTTTCTTTAGGTTATTATAGGATGCACAAAAAAGTTTTATCCAAATTGTAAAAATTTCTCCAAACTCTCTTTTATAGTACGTCTATTTCAAATGAAGTGTATGCATGGATGGAGTAATACCTCATTTGATTCTTTGTTGAAATTACTGAGTGATGCTTTACCCAAAGAGAATGTGCTTCCGAATTCTATTTATGAAGCTCAAAATATAATAAAAGATTTGGGTTTAGATTATGGAAGATAGATGCATATGTTAATAAATGCATCTTATATAGAAAGGAATATGCTGATCTTGAACAATGTCCTAAATGTGGTGAAAAAATATGGACAACAAGAAAAGGAGATGTTAATGATGAGATTGCTTCAAATAATTTGGATAAGAAAAAAAGGGGTATTCCTAGAAAGATTCTTAGATACTTTCCTATAATACCTAGATTACAACGACTATTTATGACGAAAGGAATCGTAGAAGAAATGAGGTGACATAAAAATAAATGAATTGATGATGGGAGTGTTAAGACATCTAGCTGACTTATTGGCATGGAAAACTTTTGATAAAAATATCCAAATTTTGCTTCAGGTCCTCATAGTATAAGGCTTGGACTTGCTTCATATGGATTTAATCCCTTTGGTTCAATGAGTAATTCATATAGGATGTGGACTGTCATCTTGATTCCATATAATCTTCCCCTATGGTTATGCTTGAAACAGTCTAGTCTATTGTTGTCCTTACGTATTATTGGACCCAAAAGTACTGGTATGGATATTGACGTGTATCTCCAACCCTTGATTGATGATTTGAATATCTTATGAGCGGATGGAATTGAGACTTATGATGCTTTTGTGAAACAAAATTTTCCATTATGTGTTTCTTTATTGTGGACAATCAATGATTTCCTGCTTATGGTATTCTGTCTTGTTGGAGTACCAAAGATAAACTAGCTTGTCCAGTTTTTCATGTAGATACTTGTTCAGTTTACTTGAAACATGGTAGAAAGCAATGCTACATGGGTCATCGTAGGTTCTTAGAGATAAATCATCCTTATCGGCGGAATAAAATTCATTTTGACAATACAAAGGAAGATAGACTTGCTCCATAAGTTTTGAGTGGTGAAGATGTGCTTGAGAAGCTTAATACTTTTTCACAAAGGTCAGTCGATGGAAGCACAAGAAAAAGAAAATGAGATACTAAAAGATGTGATAATTGGAAAAAGAAAAGTGTATTTTTTGAACTCATATTTTTCTTCAAATTTGTTGAGAAATAATTTGGATGTAATGCATGTTGAAAATAATATTAGTGAAAGTGTATTTGTAATGCAGAGAATGAGTGAAAGAAATAAAAGTAACAAGACAAAACAAGAAGTGAATCATATTTGCAGCAGAAAATCCTTCCAAGCAGTGTCTTATGAAGCGGTGAGATCTTTATTTCTTTTTATCGATTATGATTATATTTTCTTCAATAACATAATTATATTATTTTGATAGAGGGACACAAACACTAGAAAAGAACCAAACTATCAAAACTTTAGGAAATGACTCATATGAAGCCAAATGGACAATAGGTTACTAATGCTTCTGCTGAAGTGAATGTACACAAACCCTTCTTGTTGGTATTTATAGAACTAGTTTTTTAAATAAATATTGAAATTCAAAGTTGGTTTAACTTTTTTGTAGGATAAAGTGAAAAATGTTATTTCTGAAAAAGTTCAAGAAATTGAAAAGGACACCGATAAGGATCCTATTATTAATGCTGCATTTATGCAAGTTGTGGGAGAAAAATCAAAGTACATTCTTGGTCAAGGATCTGGAATTAAGTTAGCAAGTAGGATATTGTGAAATGAAATTTAAGAGCAACTTAAAGCATGACAAAAGAAAGCAGAAGATGAATGTCGTAAACAAGAGAGTGTAGAAAGCAAGCTAATGGAAGTTAAAAATCATCTTGAAGAGGAACGATGAAATCGAGAAGTAATGGAAGTTCGTTTAGTGCATGACCAAGAAATGTTAAAAGGGAGCGTAATGGCACTAGTTTCTCATATGCAAAGTTCTAAGGTATTTGCTTAGTATACGACGCTAAACTAGTAAATGTTTTATTATTACTTTTATTTTTTCCACCCTCATTGCATCTCTACCTTTTTTTTCGTTCAATTATCCTTTTGTACAACAAACTAAGTTAATTATATGTACTATATTTAATAGAATGGACTTCTTCTTTTGACTACAATTTTCAATATGGTTACAAATTCAACTACTTCATACGAGACAAGTCCTGCAAGTCTTATGGATGACATCCGGGTAAGTAAACTTCATAGATCCTCAAGTTATCTTGAAGTATAGTGTGTGGGTATTTTTTAACGGTGCAATGTAGTTAAAATACTACTGGAGTTTCTTTGTTTCTCTTTAGTTGTGCTTCTAGAAAAAAGTTTGTGTCGTTGGTACCTATTTCTCTTTGTAGCTAATAGTGACAAGTGGGAGAAAATTTCTTTGAAGGGTGAGAATTCCTTTTGGTATATTGGATCTCCATAAATATTCTTAGAAAATTACTACCGGCGTGCTCGGGTTTGCCACAACAATTTGGGTGCTTTTTTAGTTGCTTCAGTACCACTTGCTTACACTTGTATACCATATACTGATCCTTCCCTTACCAGTCCTTTTCCTTTGGTCTAATGCATCCACCTTCATCAATAATTCTTAGCCTAAATTCCACAAGTCATTGTTCCTGAAGACATTGTCCTGGGTGTTGTTGCTGCACTCAGGATTTGTTAGGGAACCAATTACAAAAATATTTAGGAAATAGTATTTGAATCTTATGGTTGCAGTTAAAGAAGAAAGTATTTATCATCCTCTTATATGGATTGTTATGTCAATTTTAGGAGTTCCGCTCCTCTCTGGATCTATATTTTGTTATCAGACACAATGCCTAAATCTTGATCCATCGGTTATGGGGATGTCAAAAGTGATAGGCCAACTGGTCCTTCTTTCTTTGACAGTCTTGTATGACTAGTTTGGCAAAAGGGTTCAGATGAAAAAACTAATTGGCATTGTTCAGATCACATATGTTGCTGCTCTTCTTCTCGACCTTGTACTTGCTAAGAAGCTTAACCTCAAATTGGGAATTCTGAATGAATGGTTTGCTCTTTGCTTCTCCGGTGTAATAGAAATTGTTGCTATATTTAAGCTCTTGCCATTCTATGTGCTGTTTGCAAGTTTGGCTCCGTCTAGACGTGAAGGATCTCTCATGTCTTTCTTGGAACCTGCTATGTGTTTTTCTTTAATATTTAGTGGGTTTTGGGGTGTTACCTTGGCTACTTTCCTTGGTATAACGCCTGGTAACTACTCGAGTTTGCATATAGGGATTCTTATCTAGTTTGTTGTAGCATTACTGCCACTGTAATTGCTCAGTTATGTACTTTTGGCTCAATCTGCAGCTGAAAAGGGAAGGAAGAGAGGTCAAAGTAAAAGGACGAGAAAATATAGGAGGGTAAGGAGAGTAGTTGTTGAATTGTTCTATTCTTATAGACGTAAAAGAGAATCTGATTTAGATGAGAATACACTGCTGACAAAATGATCAGTTTGCTTCAAGAAACTTTCTCATGTCCTTGTTACATTTTCTTTGTATTGCTCCATATCGTCCTTGTAGTTTATGAGAAGTATGTGAGAAAATGTCTGAACAACATGGTACTAGAACCAATTTGACTGCTTCTGCTGAAATTTTTCAATTGCAACTACCATTTGAAAGACCTAAATTCTGTTGGCCGCACTTGGATAGATTGTTCATTGTGCTCTACACATCCATTTAGAGGATTTTCTTGAAAGTTAGATTGAAGAAGATTATGTTGCAGAGATGGCTCAATAAATATCTTTCAAGGATTAAATAAAAAGATACTATGATAATGAAAAGTATTTTTGTGGTGAGTAGGGATTTTCTAGAAAGATCAATCTTTTTATTTCTCTTTACTATTAAGAAATCTACTTATTGGTATTAGAAATATAAGTTTGTGTTGTTAATCAGCTATTTTCCTTAGAAAGTATTATCAGCCAATGAAAAATGGAATTACTTTAGTAAATTTGGTTACTGCACAAAAGATCATGCAGAGCTCTTTTCACTTCCATTTATGACACCTTGTGTTAAAGGACCAAGCTTTATCTGTATGTTCTTTACACTCCAAACTAGCTTACTATACCCTGTGCATATTTTCTTCTTCATGTGCCATAATGTACGCTTATCCAATCTTTTCCTTGATTGTAGCTTCCATAAAACATAGGGTGGAGGATATATGCTTTATTCATTAACTATACTCTTTTTTCTTGACAAATTGGTTGTACACTTATATCAAGTGCTATGCATTTTATCATGTGTTCCGAGTATTTTTCCTTTAGAATCATTGATACTTTAGGTTCTCCCTATAATTTGTTAAGCAAAAGAATGTATCAAGAAGTTGTTGCATGTTATTTTTCATACAACATTGTCTGTTGTCTGTTGTTGCTGTTGCTGTGGTTGTTTCTTCCACTGCTTGGGATTGGGTATTGGCTGGGAACCTGTATTTGGGGCGGTGGGTGTTGAGTCCGGTGGTGTTTGCCCCCTAATTGAGTTTAGTTTTGTTTCGGGAGTATTCCTTTGAATTTGTGTGAGCCTTGTATTTCCTTGCTGCTGCTTTGATACTACCACCGTGTATATCTGTATATTTTCCTATACTTTCGTGTAGTTGTGGCTGTGGGCGGTAATGGGTGGATAGGGTCATGTCCGAGGGGGTTGGGGAGTGGGGCCGTGGTGGGGGCGGGGGATGAGGAGAGGGCGGGAGTGGGAGGG